>NW_015113281.1:256820-258699 GCF_001443285.1 Poecilia latipinna | reverse complement strand
TTTCAGGATGCCTATCCTATGCCCATCATCCATGAGTTGTTGGAGTCGATGTCTGGAGCAAAATTTTTCAGCACCCTGGATTTAAAGTCTGGCTATTGGCAGATGGCGGTGGCAGAGGACAGCAAAGCAAAAACTGCTGTTATTACCCCATTTGGACTTTATCAATTTAAGTGCATGCCATTTGGATTGAAAAATGCTGGAGCATCCTTTCAACGCTTAATGGAGAAGGTTTTAGGAGAGCTACGAGGAAAGATCTGCTGTGATTACATCGATGATGTGATTGTCTTCTCAGCCTCTCCTGAGCAACACCTGAAGGACCTGGACACAGTATTTGCAAAGCTACACCACGCCAATTTGTCCCTCAATCTTAAAAAATGCAACTTTTTCCAGCAAGAACTTAAGTTTCTGGGACATATTGTGTCAGCGGAAGGTGTTCAAGTGGATCCAGAGAAAACCCACGCCATTACGGTTTATCCAACTCCAACTAACCATAAGACTCTCCAGAGATTCCTTGGGATGGTTGGTTGGTACCACAAGTTCATCTCTCATTTTGCAGACATAGCTACGCCTCTTTATCAGCTGCTCAAAAAAGATGCAAGGTGGGAGTGGACAATGGACTGCCAACAGGCTTTCATGACGCTGAAGAAAGCTTTGGTGGAGTCACCCATACTGGGGCAGCCAGATTTCGAGTTACCATTCGAAATTCATACAGACGCCAGTGATGTTGGTCTGGGGGCTGTCCTGGTCCAACCAATCCCTGATGGAGAAAAGGTCATTGCTTTTGCTTCAAGATCATTGAAAGGAGCAGAGCACAACTACTCCACCTCTGAGAAGGAATGTTTGGCGGTTGTTTGGGCCGTGGAAAAGTGGAGACATTTTGTAGAGGGCGCAAAGTTCACCGTTTACATTGACCATGCTGCTTTAACCTGGGCATTCAATTGCCCCAGAACCAGTTCTAGGTTGACACGCTGGGTGTTGAGGTTGCAAGACTTCAATTTTGAAGTACGATATAGAAATGGAATGCACAATGTAGTGCCTGACGCGATGCCCACTGACTCGGCTGGACCAGCATATGTAGCCCTGAATTCTGTTAAAGCCATGTTAGTCTTACCCCTATCATTAGTAGAAATCAAGGAAGCTCAAGAAAAAGACTCAGACATCATGGATATGTTCCAGGGTCCGAGATACCAGAGGCCTGACAGGATCCTCTTCTGAAAAGTACATGGTCTCTGGGATAGGAAAACCCCACTAAAAGATGGCATGAAATATCAGCTGGTGGTTCCCAAGTCTTTGGTTCCTCAGTTTCTCCAGTACTTCCATGATCGTCCATTGAGTGGACATCTGGGCAGGCTAAAGACACTTCTCCGGCTGTTTGGAGTTCCACAAAGCCTGGTGTCAGATCGGGGGCCCCAGTTTACCAGTCAAGAGATGTCCAGTTTTTGCTCTGCGTGGGGGGTAAAACACCATTTCACCACCAGCCATCATCCCCAATCTAACTTGATTGAACGGGCTAACAGAACTATCAAAACAATGATAGCCTCCTTTGTTGGACAGCATCACAATCTATGGGACCAACATATCTGGGAGTTCCGTTTCGCCATCAACGGTGCTCAACATGAAACCACAGGGAAAACCCCTGCAGAGCTAATGTTGGGACGTCAACTTCAAGGGCCATTGGAAAGGATGATAGCCAAACCACCATCACCGCAGCAAACTGTATATAAATTGTTGGAGCGACACAATGAGATGAAAGAAGTCAAACGGAAAGTTGGGATAAGTCAAACCCGACAAGCCAAATACTATAATGCCCGGAGGAGGGGTGCACAGTTCCGGCCGGGAGATTTGGTCTGGGTAAGGTCTCACCCCCTTTCCAAAGCAA
>NW_015113281.1:238890-251810 GCF_001443285.1 Poecilia latipinna | reverse complement strand
AAAAATGTAACTCTTTAAATGGGCCCTTTGTCTAACAGCATGTGACTCTTTCTTGACCTTGGTAAAGCATCTCAACAGGACCCGGCTCTTTGACCCGTAACAAAAAACAGGGAGACATGGACTTTAACAATAATTAACATCTTTATTGAGCATCAAACATGAAATAAACCAAAAAAACTAAAGGAAATAAGCAGGCAGCCCCTGTGGTCGATGGCATCGCCAAAAGCAGGTGGTCTGAGCAGGGGGTCCTGGAAAAGAAAAGAAGGTAAAGCAAAAGAAAGCAAAGTTGGGGTGGGCATAAGTCAGGCAAGAGCCAGCCTGAAAAGTGGAGCTGGACGGAGAAGTCAGCTCAGCCCCACCAGCCTCCTTCCCTCTGCCCCCAGCCAGAGCACAGCTCCTGTTATAGCCAGGAGACGCTGGGCCCTCACAGTTCCTGGACGCGCTGCCTCAGGACAAAGAACAAACAGTATAAGGGACGGATCCCTAAATGTAAAGTGGAGGGGGACGTCACAAGGATGATGATGTTAAAGTTACTGATCAAATAGTGTAACATTTCTACTACTAGAGATAACAAACAAAAAAACAACTAATAAAGTAATAATATTAGCTATAATAAATAGAGGCTGTTTGCCCCTGAACAGGCCACCAAAGATCAGAGGGCTCATCACAGTGAACCCAGACCACGACCAAATCATCAGTCGAGAGGTCCAATCAGCCCAAGTCAGCCAAAGAATGATAGGTCCACCTTGTGTACTGCGTTTTAAACCTTTTGATATTCTATGTAGAATTAAGTGATCCAAAGGTTTGTCAGGTTGAGGATGTGAAAGGATTGCAAAATCTCAACATCAGTGAGGTTGAAAGAAGAGGCTGTTTACTGCCTGAGGCCTCTGGGCAGCTAGCTTAGCTGTAGCATCAGCTACTGCCTTGCCACAGACAACCGGGTCATCAGAACAAAGTCGTGCTTAGCAATAGACTTAAATTCAACGAGTCGTCTCGTCTGAGCTGAGCAGTGAGAGCTTCATTTTCACACACAGAGATGGAAACGGGGAGCAGAACATCATGTAAAAGCAGAAAGGAATGACTTCACCGTCAGGCCTGTCGAGAAAAATCCACAGGACGTTTCTGGAGAAACAACAGATTCTGTTTGTTTTTACACAAACAGAATCATTCCAGGTTATTAATTCAGAACCATGAATTACCTGCAATCACTGAAAATACAAAAACAAAGTGTAACCATTTTGTATGCTTTGGAGATAAAACACCAACTTGGTTATTTCCAGCAGCAGGTCACATGATGCATCAACAAACTGAATCAGGTCTGGTCTAGTCAAAGGGTTTCATTTAGAGAAGTCAGGGTTCAAAACCTGTTCCAGCTTCACCATTACCTTATGATCATCATCATCAGGATCACAATAAACCTATAAAACTGTAACCTAGCATTAAGTTTGAGCTTAATGTTTGAGTTTGGATTTAGGTTGGCTTAAGTTTNAGGTACTTTTAGTAATACAAGTGCAAAGAAATTCATTTATTTCTATGTTATATGTTCAAAGACTGAAGAATCTCTGTGTGTCACTAGTTGATATTTTGACTTGAGCCGGTGCTCTATTCGATTTTCTGACGAGTTTTTTGTCGAGTTGGGTTTGACAAAACCCAACATCGGAGTTTAGTCTGAGAACAACATACTTCTAAGACATGACCAGCATCCTTCTGCACTCAATAAAAGTCCAAGGTGATGAAAATAACAAAATAACATAGAACTTTTCTTAAAGAAAAAAAAAGAAAAAAAAAAAACATTGTTAACATCACTCAGCAAAAACCCCCATTGCTCATAACGCTGGAGCGAGGACGGGGGCATTGAAGGAAAATGTTAGAAAGACCAAAAGGCTGAGAACAGACACACATAGTAATTTATTAGGAATGGTTTGGAACTGGCCCATGAAAACTGAAATTTCTACACACTTAAAAAATGCTATGTAAAATAGTGGGGCAATGCAAAAGTCCACCCATCCATCCATTTTCTTTACACCCTTGTCCCTTAGTGGGGTTGGGGGGGTTGCTGGTGCCTATCTCCAGCTATCGTTCCAGGCAAGAGGCAGGGTTCATCCTGGACAGGTCGCCAGTCTGTTGCAGGGCAACACAGAGACAAACAACCATGCATACACACACTCACACCTAGGGGCAATTTGGAAAGGCCAATTAACCTGATAGACTTGTTTTTGGACTGTGGGAGGAAACCAGAGTACCCGGAGAAAACCCACACATGCACAGGGAGAACATGCAAACTCCATGCAGAAAGACCAGGGCCGGTGGCGCAGCTCTACCAACTGCGCCACTGTGCAGCCCTCAATGCAAAAGTGACTGAGGTAACAAAGTCAACCAGAACACAAAAACTTCACACAGTGGCAGATTTGAGTATCTGTTGGAATATATTGGGCTGTGATAAGATGATGTCAGTGGATGTTTTTTTCATTGCAGTCCTGTTAGTGAGGTGCATTATTGAAGCTTAGAGTTCCTTCAAGCATTCGTCATTTAAAGTGTTTTGCCGTGGAACACCTGTGTTATCTCCACGCTCGTCTGTGCCTGAGGGACTTCACTTAGAGTCTGTTCTGTTGTCTGGTTAGCTCTGTGTCATCACTGCTTTTCATCATATTAGCCTTCCTGGAACATTTAACCGGTTTCATGTCAAAACAGTTCAGCGAGACAAAGAACTTGGGAAATGGGATACAACAATCTTGGAACTGATGATTTTAAATAAACAACACGAGTAAGTGTGGAGATTCAGTGTGCACTACTCGACATTTAATTTGAAGATCTTATTTTTACTTTTTTTTTTTTTAAATGTAGCTTATTTTGGTTAAAGTCCCTGAACTGAAAATCCCCAAATCCCTAAATTACAGGCGGGATTAAGATATAGTGCAAGGAAAACATGAGCGCATAAAGACAAGCTGCTTCGCTAAACCCCATTTGATGAAAGGAAATACGAAAGTGGAAACATCAGTTATAAATATGATGGATCAAAGTGGGTGCATGAACTTAAGTCCACCGAGAAAAACTATCTCTTCCTGGTACTTTTCCTCTTGTTTACTGTACACACAGCTATTTTAATGGACAAAATATCCTCAGTAGATCATGCTGACTGAATGCTTTGTTACTATGTGAAAACTACTTGGAGTGCGTTATCCGCTTGGAAGAAAATTCTGACCTTTCCAGGTAAGAAAAACAGCAAACAATAATAAAAAAGGGAATTGATTCTGCTGCAAGATGAAGATTTGGTGTTGCATTTGTAGACTAGCATATCAGAAGTGCAACACAACAAAACATGTTGCACGTATGAACACCTTTCTATTAAACTGCAAAGCACATCACATTCGCCGTTTTCTTGTTTGATACCAAACTTTCGTTAATGGACGAAAGGGAAACACTAAGCACAACAGCTGGTGGAACCAGGGTTTCCTGACTACAATTCATGACTTTTTTTTTTCAGAGTTTTTCTAGTCCAAGGGCAGCAGTGAGGAAAGCTAATCGCGAGTTGAATTGATGTTGACCATGTAGCTGTGAAAGTGCATTTAAAGGCCTCACAGAGCAGACCGAGATCCATTTAAAATGAACTAGAATTATTGTTTCTAAACTGTGCAACTGAGTTATAGGCTAACAGCATAAAAACAAGTGACACAGGCAGTTTAATGAGCGACAAATAATTATTTAAAAAAGTCCCTCCGTAACGAGGCGGGTTAAAGAGTTCACTGAGTCAGCAGGGACAGCTGGGAAGATATGATGTTTCTTTTTGCAACTTGCCAAAAGTTGAAAGTGTAGGCTGATCTGAGACTTAATGATTAATGAAGATTTTAAGCCCTTTCAACGCTCCGTTGAATCTAGAATGATGTCATACTGTCAGTCTTCTGAGATGCACCTGCATTTTTCTCGCTGCTAAAAACTAGCGTTTTTTTTTTTTCTTACTTTAATCCTAAGTATGTGTCAGCTATCCATCCACATGCAAATTGTTAATGCGTGTGTATAGCTGACAATGTCTTACTGTTTTGTCAATACAAACATACAACAGAAATGAGTTGAATATGCAATGAGGCAGAAAGCCATTCACCCAGTTAGAAGTGAAATGCCTAGCTCTGTTTTAGGCTTTTTTTTTATATATATATGAACGGCTAGTGCAGGCAAGCCACCAAATAAGCCAACATAATTAAAAAAGATCTATAAATAAAGACAATGGCTCTTGGTGTCAGACAACATCTTAACTGTGAAGCCAGAGGAAACACTGACGGCCACATCTGAAGCCGCCGGACATAAGAGGTCGCAGGAGGAAACATAAGTTTGAACATATTAAAGCTGAGCTGAATATGAACAATGGCAGACACTTCAAGATGGCTTCCACATATGACAGAGAGGAAGGAAGTCTGAACAAAAGGATATGGCAAAGCAACTTGGCGTAAAAGTGGGACTATTGTGAGGCATAACAAAATGAGTGGAAACACTAAATCTCCCGAGCACAGGTTTTCCAGAAACAGTCACAGTGTGGAGCAAGAGACACTTGTGGACAAAGAAACCATGTCTGTCAAAACAGATGGCGGCTGGTAAAGAAGATTAGGTGCAGTTACTACACTATCCAGCTCCAAATCAGGCTGACCAACCCCCAAACACACAAATCCACACAGCCCTCAGAGACTTCCTGCCGTTTCCTCTCATCGTTCTCCAATCACCCTGCCGACACTCGACCTGGTGTTGCATCCACATGCTCATCCTGATCAACAGGAGTCCGAAGGGCCGTGCCGTTGAGATGCACAACATTTTTCAGTGGAAGTTGATCCTCATTCATTGTGCGATTTAATAGGCCATTAACTTGAATTTAACTGTGTGACGGCAAAGAAGCTCAGTGAAAAGATCTAAAGTTTTAACTCAAATTTATAAGTGTTTGTGTAACCGAGTCGGGTTTGTAGACCACTTTGCTCACACATATTTTTTTTAGGGCCTTGTAATGGCTACTGTGCAGTAAACACTGACTTTGTTGGAAACTTTGTAAATAATTTGGCGGTGTGATTACGGTGCTTTGGAAGCACCCATCCAGTAACGTCCTGGCTGACATTGTCTGCAGATGTTTCTTTAATATTTCCACATGACGTTTTCTTGCGATGCGATCCGTTTTACCAAACACGACATGTTGTTGCCACTCCAATACTTCACAGTTCGAATATTGTTCTCAGGTTTCGCTTTCTATTCCCTTCAAATGTAAGAATTGAAGTCCGTTACAGCTGGACACCCTTCATCCATAATGGCTAAGGTGCATTTTGATTTTTTTCATGGCATCACATAAGAAAGCAGTGTGTTTGGGGTGCACTTTAAATATATCCACGTTTCACTTTAAAGCAAATTTTATTAAATGAATTGAATCTTGCAAAGCCATGACATCATTATCCAAGCTTGAAGTCATTGTAATTTTACCTTAACTAAAATATCTGACTCAAGGAACTATGAGCAAAACTTTCCCTCTTCTTATTTCATCAGTAATTAAAATAATTTTGGTAGTATGATTTCATATCTTCATCTGCATCTTTAAATGCAATGAATGAATAAACTTCTGACTCATATTATGATGAACCGGACATAAACCATTGAGTGTCATGACAGTCGCTACATCTGCCTTTTATTTAAAAAGTGTGATCCTTTGAAACATTTATGAACCTCATCCAGGTGCATATTCACATCATGATTAAAAAAAACAAACAAACTTGACACCAGACAGTTTACTTTATCAGATGGTTGGTTTATTTATCATTAGCAATGACACCAAATGTGCTCTACTGTTTTCACTTGCTATCATAGGAGATGCATTTTGAATTGTAAACAGTGAAAATGATTAAATGCATTTCATAAAACTCCTTACAAGCAGTGTATGACCAGGGGAGCAGAGCAGATTGTACCTGCTCCAACCTATTTTTAACAATATGTTATCTTATAGCTTTGAGTCTCTTGTATTTACATAGATACAATTGCGTCCCTTACCCATACCAGAAGGGACCTGTTTTTTTTTTTTTTTTCTCATTTTTTTTTTCATTTTTTTAATGTGTTATCACATAGTTTTCTTAAAGAATTATATGTACAACCATTACTTCCCCAGCTGCCTGCTGCTAGGGTGTTAACACAGAATCAGTTGCTTTAAACACAATAAACTACTTATGCATCTCGAAGTTTACATTAAGTCAACCTTATAGCTCGAACTACGTTTCTCTTAACAAATAAAAGGTAATGCAGAGCTCAAGCTGTTCCGTCTTCCCCCGTTAAAAATCCAAATTTATCTAAATAAATGAACAAACCAAACATGATAATAAAATAAAAATAAAAAATTAAATATTGCACTTATAAAGATCAGGACAACATTGGACCTGTTTGGTGGTTAAGAGGAAAGTAAAAAGCTTTAGGGCGAGTGCTTGAGAAGACATGAAGATGCCTTCTTTAGAAGCATCCAGCAAGTTAATCTAAATAAATAGGCAAACCTTTGTACACATGAAACATTTCTTTTTGCTAGGAAATGAGCAACGTTTGTGCGTAGCGTGGAAGGATAAAGGAGTGTAGATTGGATCAATAAAAAGTAGTGGGAAGGGGGAAAGCAACAAGTGTGTGTAGAAAACCAGTAACAGCAAAGAAGATAAACCAAGCTGTAATAGCAACGTCCTGAGAATTCTTCCTGATTAGTCCCGAATGAGCTACAATGTTAAAGGAGATGTTCAGTTCTGGATTTTCAGTTCCTTTAAGTAGAGAGTCTTTGGAGGCAGGAAGCAAGTCGTCTTGTTTTTTTTTTTTTTGTCCAACTCAGGCTTCAAGCTTTTAATGTGCTTGGGAAGGGAGTAGTTCTCACATTGGTGTTTGAATGCGACTCCGGTTCATCCGTTCATCTTCTTTGCTTATCTGTCTCCGCTGACGTGTCCAGTCTTGAATTGAAAAAAGCAAAAGGCCATTCATAGAAGCTTTGAGTGAATGGGAATGTTTTTTTTAACAGAAAGGTAATTATGATTCAAACACTTTTGCGACCTCCATCACCAAAGCTCTGACGAAAGGGCAAAAAGAAAGAAATGACCTTTTTAATCGTACCAACAGCGGTGAAGTTCCTTCACAAAGAAGGACGTGGGGGGCAAGACGAGCGTTTCAACTCGGAGCTAAAGGGAAAAATTGACAAAAACAGTACCGGACTGTCTTCATGTCTGCAGGGTTTTTGGTGCAACCCCCTCCTTTTCTCCAGTACAACTGGACAACAACACGAACAAATGCATCTTTTGACCTTAGCATTAAAAAATAAAAGCACATCAGAAACAGTGATCAGACAGGCGCTCAATTTCTGTTCCAGCCCTTGCTTTTTGGGCGTCTGTAAATTTCGTTAACATCCACCCAGTCACCCATCCATCTATCTGGTAACTGTGTAAACTACATTCCTTTGCAGTGCCAAAACTTTGCTCATCTCCTCTCACATATCACAGAAATCATAGTGAACAGGATGACGTACATACGCACACGTAAAAACAAAATCAAAAAGGCAAACGATGAAGCTCACACCCCAACCACTGTCGGGTTTGTTTGTTTTTTTTTTTCTTTTCTTCCAAGTCTGCCCATTTGTGTCTGTCGTCATCTTTCATTTCTCCTTATGTCCTTCCTCGTCTCTTATGAGGAGGATGAGGTCGATGTGGCGCTGGGCTTTTTTTGGTTAATTAAGTCCAAGTAGAGTTCCGAGCGCAGGAAGCGGGGGTATGAGTCCTTCTCCATCAACCCGTATATCCGCCTTTGTGCCAAGTCAAAGCAGGAGCGTGTCACATTCTGCAGGTTGTCCTTAGTGTGATCTCTAGTGTATGAATCCAGGTTGACCTGCAGAGGATAATGAGTAAGAAAATTGTAAGAAAGAGAAAATATGCAAGAATGAGGCCGTTTTTACAGCAACGTCCATTTAGACCAACTTACCTCTTTACATGACTGTATCGCGATGTATTCAGCAAAGATTTTCTTGGCTTTTGAGGCCATCTTGGACTGCGACTTTATTTTCTTGTATTCCTCGCATGCTAGCCAAAATTCCAGATTCTCCTCACTGAACTCTGTGCGCAGGAAAGCTCTGAAGGCTGCCAGACCATCTGAGAGGGAGGAAAATAAACAGAGAAGAGTTGACTAAAGTGCCATGGTAACCTCCCCATTTAAGCCCTCCTCGGAGTTTCAGCTCCTAAAATAGTTCAAGTCATGTGGTTTTAATAAAGTGAGAGGTGAAAAAAAAAAACAAAAAAAGAAAACGCTCAACACGGCAGAAATGATCAACGTCCAAAACATCCCGTCACTTAATATTTATCACATCAGCCCTGGCAGCAAGCAAATAATTTGATGGTTTTGAGTTCAAGGAGAAACAAATTAACTCCAGCAGTTCGGTCCTTTTAAGTTCCTGCCCAGTTAATGATTTGAGGAAGAGGGCATCCAGGGGAAAGAATGGCAGGAACCGAGTCCACCCACGGCTCCTCTCTGCACCTTTTCCGTTCCCATGAATCACACATGCTGATAAGCAGAGCCGGAGCAGGCCATCATCTCTTACCTCATTCTGGTGAGTAGCAGTGAGGTAAGAGGTTGAGGAGGAAATGAGAAGAGGGGGAATACAAAGGGGCCAGGAGCGCCGAATGAGGAACAGATGTAGAGCTGGATTGATGTCAATTACAAAAGAAACACTATAATCGGGGCAAACTACATTTTTTTTAAGATCTTAAGACACATCGTCTTGTAAACTGTGGACTTTGTATGTTGGGATTAAGGAATTATGCAGCAGATTGCCCACTTGGATCAGTAGTATGCGCGCGTAATCCATATGTGTCTTTAGTTCCCAACCCTCTAAGACATGCATGGTGAGCTGAACACTTCATTTGCAAAGTGAATAAATAAGAAAGAAGGAATAAATAAATTAATTAAAAAAAAAAAAAAAGAAACTTACATTTGTGCGCCAGCAGCTTGTCAAGCGAGTCCCCCCATTTGAGCGCTTCCTCTGGGGTGGGCCTGCAGATGAAAGCAGAGCGGTTCTTTAACAAGCCCATTTCAGCCAGATTTCTCATTGTGTGACCCATCCGCAGGATTTAAGGCTACGCTGCGCAGATGAGTGGGAACGTGTGAGCAGGCGGCTCCTGTCTGATGCTTCGCTCCGGTTTAGTCTGACACATTCAGCTCTGCCTGGTGAGAAGTTGCAGTACGTGTAGCCATGAGTCTGTCTGCCTCTCTGTGGTGGGGGTCGGCTTTTATAATTCCTCTCAATGCCAGTTTGGAGAAAGAGGGAGGGAGTTTCAGACGGCCAATCGGGAGGTGTTCTGGGTTTTAGAGCCCTCCCACCACTGACAGATTGTGTCTGCCCCCTGGTGCCTCTCATGCTCACAATGAATGCATTCTAACATTTTCCTCTCGCTGGAATCCACATTTTAGGCCCCAAACTGAGCCACTTTAGTTTGGAAGTGTGGACGACTGTTTTGTTGTTAGCCAATCGAGCCGACATACAAATCTGTTTGAACATCTGAGTATTTTATGATTTTAAACGCTTCAAATAATAAAGTTTCACTCTTGGTCTGTTTTTTGGCATTTTGGTTTGTTGTCTATGATAAATTATAAGCACAAACCTTGTACGCTTACGAGAGCAAATTTAGACCTCAGATTATTCTATGAGGTACAAAAGGTAGAAAACAAAATCACATTTACCACTTATTTCAAAAATATTTTAAGAAACAATACAAAATGATTACATGTTTATACAGTTTTGTAGACAAACTATAAAAACCGAGAGCACCGTATGCTGCACTGTGTGCATCTGGTAACTAAAAAGATTTATGAAATGACTAATACATGCAGTACCGTTTTTGAAAAACTTGCAAACTGCACTCTAGCCTTGATTTTTCTCATTCATTTCCTGAATGCCACAATACAGGGATGCTCCTGTCTCTCCTGCTGCCCACATGTCTGCCTTCCAACACAGGGTCGGATCCACAGACCTGTCTCACACTCACGCCCACATGCACGCTGTCAGGAAGTGGCCACTTACTTGACTGACTTCATAGATTTGTCTAACTTCCCGGCTGGGTTGCTTCCTGGGGACTCATTCCTCCTCCGCAGGAAAGCCAACCGATTCTTCATGTCTTTGGCCCTGAGAGAAAGGAATATGGTGGAGGGGAAAAAAACGGGAGAAAGGTAGGTAAAAGCAGGAGGATAGAGGGGATGGGGGAGTAAGGTTGAGATTGGAGAAGGAGAAAACACAGGAAGAAAGCCAGATAAGTTTCCAGGTCCGTAATCCACAACGGAAACAATCCAAAGTATGGAAGCATTAGCTGAGCCTCAAAGCCAGTCCACATAAAACCAAACGAGTAAACACCATAAAACACAAAAGGAAATGTACATTGTAGCCTTCAGCCGAGGTATGTTGGTGGAACAGCTTTGCGAAAGACAAATCGCCTCTTCCCCACTTCTCGTCGGTGTCTTTTTGTCAATCTAATATCTCACTCAGTCCTTTTGGTAGAGTGTCCCTGGCAGGTTGCTCGACAGGGACTAAGCAAATGAGGCAGAGGAGGAGAGAGTCAGTCCTCAATCATCTGTTTCATCACGCCGTCCTCCATGTGTCCACAGAGGTTGCAGAGCAGAAGCTGACCCGAGGTAGGGACAATAGGCCACAGTGACATCTCCACTCCCTGCAGACTTCGAATCTAAAATCCTCCGGACCACCTTTCTTCCAACCATCTCGCACAAATGAGCACATTAAGACTCGACTGCAGTAGAAACCCAGCTCCTGGTACCCATGTGGTTCAACAGGATTCTGCACATCCCCATAATCCCATGGTGCGTGTCCTGTCTTCTCCCGACCTGGAGCACGTGCTGCCTCATTGGGATGTGACCTCACTCAACACCCATTTCCTGAGTCCCTGCTTTTGATTTCCACTGTGGATTGACTGGCCTGCTAATAACGCAGCGCAGCCTCGTGCGCTGCCCAGGCCTAATCACGGCGAGCTGTCCCCAAACCACAGGCCCCAGGAGAGCACGTATCCCCCCAAATTAAGAAGCAGCACTTCCCGTTATAGACACTTCTCATTCAAGCGAGCATGAACTGGGATGGAACTACAGAGTAGTATAAATACTGTACATGAACACACATGAATCCTGATGAGAGGACTCCTCTACTCCTCTACAACCAAGAGAACCTTTCCAGCAGTGCAAATTTGTACCTTGCCTAATTGATGCCATCATGGCAGAAACAGGTGTTGAAAATCTCTGTTGATGTACAAAGGGGATAGAGAAAGGTTGTTTATGCACGCTGGAAAGTGAGGTGGTTTCACACGAGACAAGAGAGCACAACCAGCTGTGGATTCGTTTTCTGAGTACTGCGGGACAGGGGAAGTCAAAACATGCCTGAACAAATGAGCTGCAACAGGGAGCACCTGAAGGACTCCTGATGTTGTATGGAGATTAATTTGCGTGTGTTTAAACTTGTAAGGAGGTCTAATAGTCGGCTTTTTCAAAACTGTATAGGCCTGAACAAAAATATACACAATCGCAGTCAATAAATTAGAATATGCATTCCAATGAGGCTCATGTATCAGATAAAAAAACAAACAAAAAAAACTTTTGAAATGAATCTTTTAGGAGGTATTTTATTATTTTTATTTTGCAATCTCCAGGGCCAGGTAAAAGAGAAAATTTGCCTCCCCACACACTCGGATGAGTCATCCATTGACTGAAATAACACAAGTGCCCTGCTTGAAGCAGTCTCAAATCCAGATGCTCAACTGCTGAGCACGAATGCAGAGCTTTCGGCTTTAGAAAAACAACAGGGCTTCTCTAATGCTGTATACCTGAAAATAGCTCAGTCCCGAAACCCTGAAGGTTGTAAATACTGTTATAACATCTCCCATCCTGTACAGAAAAAAAAAAAAAAACTCATGATACCAGAGCAGAACTTATTAGATAATTCTATTTTGGGCTTTTGACTTGAGGCAATTAGGATGAGAACTGTTTTAAAATGAAAAGGAATCTCTGTCTTGCCAAAACATGTGAGCTCTTGGCCTGACCTGACAAAAGATGCCTTATTATTTATGTCTGGATCTAAACAGGCTGAGCTCATGTGAGAGTGATGTGACAGTAATGTCAAAACAACAGACACTTAAAGGGAAATCTGTGCTTCTCTTCTGCCACCATGTGGACATCACTGGATACTGCACCCCCTCCCCAAAGAACTGATATCAACCAGTATTACAATGAAATGAAATGAAATGAAATTTTATTTTAAATTATTGAAATTTTAATTTCAATAATTCAGTTCATTGAATGTTTAATTTATTGAATATGAAATTCAATTAGTAAATGTAGCAATATTTAATCACTTTTATTTTATTATATTTTATTTTATTATATTTTAAAATCAAATTTTATTTTATTTTATTATATTTTAAAATCAAATAAATTAAAAAAATTAATGTATTCCATTACATTTAGTCTTGTGATCCAGCTTTATGAGTTTTATCCATCAGTCTTTTGCATCAGTCAGTGTTTTAGTAAAGGTGTTTGGTCTGCAGCATCTTACCAAATGGATCCATTGGCCAGCAGTAGCAAAAACTTAAATTAAAGGAGCAAAGGTAAGATATATATATATATATATATATATATATATATATATGTCCTCTACCAGAGGCCTGGGAGCTTGAGGGTTCTGCGCAGTATCTTGGCTGTGCCTAGAACTGCATATTTCTGGACTGAGATGTCTGATGTTGTTCCTGGGATCTGTTTGAGCCACTGCTCCAGTTTGGGGGTGACTGCCCCGAGGGCCCCGATGACCACAGGCACCACTGTGGTCTTCACATATATATATATATATATATATATATATATATTTTTTTTTTTTTTTTTTTTTTTTTTAAAAAACAACAAAC
>NW_015113281.1:208130-235806 GCF_001443285.1 Poecilia latipinna | reverse complement strand
ATATATATATATATATATATATATATATATATTTTTTTTTTTTTTTTTTTTTTTTTTCAAATAACCAGACACTATGACCCCACAGGCCTGGGGATCAGGATAAGTAGACTTGCTACTTTTCAGAATTTTCCCAAGTGTCTCTAATCCATTGAGCCACTTCAGCTTGACCTCTCAAATGTGTGGAGCTGTTACTGATGGTATTTGGATTTTTTTTCCTCTAAAAGCTTCAAAAATAGCTCAAGGCTTAATAGAGTTAAAAGAGGAGAAAAAGGGAATCTGATATAGAGTCACATGCAGGAGAGGCTATTTTTGACGTCTGAAAGCACAACAACGTGCCGTTTTCTCTGGGTCAGTAATTTTAATTTGATTTCTCAAGTGTTCTCTGTTCCTCCTTTCATGTTATTAGTTTTGAGTACCTCTCCATGTTAAGTTGCTTTCCCTCCCTCCTCCCCCACCTCACTGCACATACCCCACTCCAGTCAGGTCCTAACACTATTAGCCATGTATCACCCTCCATTTGATTTAATATACCTACTAACCTCTTGTACTTAACTTGATCCGCTAAGAGGCTGACACATACTCTGTCAAAAATTATCAAATTAAGATGATCTTTGATCTGCAATAACCAGCCAGACATTTCTGCTCCGCTGCTCAACAAGCTCTTAGCAGCATGTCCACCTCGCTGCCCGCTCGTGTCCATCTACGAGAGAGCTCTCACGCTTGAGCAAAGAACCAAGAGGTCTTTTGCTCTGCAATTACCCAACGCTAAGTATTCCCTCTTTGCTTGGCTCACATTAGATGCACTAATAGCAACCCTCTGGCTATTCCTGGTGCTGCGGAAAGTAGGCCGCACTCACAGGGAAAGGCTCTGGTGGCACGTGGGGAGAGCTGCAGACAGACATAATGCAGATCCCAGTGTACCACATGCGTGCAGGAAGCAAATCTGCTACCTTCCTTTTTATTTCCCATGCCTAATCACCGCACGCCACTTTGTCGGTAATGGGTAATATAGTTTAGATGATACAGCAAAGCAAATGGCGAGCATTATCCCAGCATGCTCTCAGTCCCACTTCAGGTCTGTTGACCAAAGGCTGTGTGCTTGTGAACTGAATACGGGACATGACACACAAACAAGACTGAGTGTGGGCCTGTTTGTGTGTTTGTGTATGCTGGAGTACAATGGGTCAAGTTTAGTGTTACAAAGTCTCTGACTTTATGCAATAAATAAACAAGTTAGTCTCTATTTAAAAGATCTAGCAACAAACAGCTCTGAAATTACTACAAAATACACAATTTCAAAGCACAACACCCAGCAAAAAGAAAAACGTACACAGTGCTTTGCAGCCAAGAGAATCACTTCGCCATATTCCTAGAAAGAAAATGAAAAAAAGGAAACTGCCCCAAATTAGCACAGCTACATTGGCAATTTCTGTCAATCGAGACCCTATAAATAACTCAACTTCTGAGCAAAGCCACTGTTCTGGCTGCAAAGACCACATGAGCAATCCTCTTCCTGAAATCCAGGTTAGCTATAAGAGGAAAAAGGGACAGCCATCGAGTTAAAGTTAAAGCCGCTTCCTCCAAAATAGTTCCAGCACCTCTCTCTCAAGGGGGCTCCGTCTTCCTCACTGAGACTGTCAAATGAAATCCAAGTAGAGGTCAAGCAGCCTGCATACCACCCTAAGAGCGGCCGGATAGCAGGACATCAAGTAAATCCTTCTTCAATCAACCTGGAGAGAAAAATCCACAGTCCTGCTCTTACCTTTCCAGGTATTTCTCTGAGAAGTCGACCATGGTGTGAAACATTGGCTCTGGCATGAACACAGCTGCATATAAGCATATGTCAGGAGTGGCAGTGGTCAGGACCTAGGGATTTGTTTGGCAATCACATTCCTCTCACCCCCGAGAGGCTCTGCTGGAGCTTTATATAGTTCAGGGGGTCTGGAGAAGGCGGACCCTGGGCTCACCCAATCCACAGGCAGCGCTCAGGAGATGGATTCCTTCTGCTTGGGGTCTGAAGAGTTGTTGTTTTTTTTTAAGCTGAGATAAAGTTTGTCCCTCCAACAAAGCTTGACTAATGTAATGATCTGTTTCACTGACCAGTACAGCAAACAAGTGGTAGAGCCCATTTAATCCTGCTGACTCTAATATATATCATCTCTCTTATAGTAGGAAAATATTTGGATGTTGGCAAGTATGATGTGGTAGTGAGCTTGCATAAGACTGTAAAATAAGTGAAATCAGACTAGTATGATTCCTGATACCCCAAATAATAATAATAATAATAAAAATCCTCTCAAAAACATTTTAAAGGGATAGTTCAGAATTTTAGAGTTAGTGAAACAAAAAATTGCAACATCATTGGTGAATATATAACGGTATAGAGTGTGATTAAACTACATTCTTTACCCTTTCCCATCCTTTTCTGTGGGTTTTAGCATTTTGCTTAGTAAAAACTACATTGGAAAATTGAAACTAATGCTCAGAAATTCTATCCACTTGCCTAAATTGCATTTTTGCACATTTTGATGCTGCAGTGGTGATTGGGATTCTATATATTGTGCAGTTGTAGTCACAAGCAGATAAAATCTAGAAAATATCTTTGTACTTGATACAAATACAGATTCAACTGCATCCAAAATGTCAATGTCCTTCATAAACACGTAGTTTAACTTTTAAACAGCTGTTAAGCTTGAATTAATTTGTTATTTTGAGAAAAGCTGATTTGAAAAACAGAATGAACGCAATTTCAAATAAAAGCAGCCATTTAAAGTAGTTGGAGCACTTGTATTTTTCCACAGATGAGCAAAAAACATATTGACTTCCTAAGATGCTTGCTGGTCCTTCACAGGTTGTGAAAACAACACTGGCTGACCAAGACTTGTGCGCTTCAAGACCTCCGTAGATGCCCTGCAGTATCTAACACCACGATGTTAGCAGCAGATCCTTACAGGCCAGTAAGTTGTGACTTGGAGCTACTCTGGATCAGACGTCTTCCGGCACATCACCAAACATTTTTTCCCTTTGCGTCATAGTCGGTATGTTCTCACCATGGCTTGATGAATTTTAAAGTTGCCCCATACCAGCCGACTGAGATCTCTTGGATATTTTCATTATCCAAGAAATAATTTTGCTTCTTTCTGAAAGGTTTTTTTTTTTTTTTTTTTTTACATATGCACAGCACTGGAAACTGATTCTAAGCTGCCGACTTTCAATGTGAACTGGATTTGAAGCCTGCACAAAAACCACAAGCTGCAAATTATTAGTGAAAATGCGATAAGAAAAAATCTTTAGTGGATAGAGATAGTGCACAAATGATTTTGGCCAGTGGTTAGAGAGCACAGTCTGAACTTATAAATAGCTCTAATAGATTTTGCAGCTGCAGATATATTTCTTCAACACACTGACGTACATCTCTTGGCTCCCATAGCTCTTTCTGTATGTTACCTATCAGCCTTCAACATCTGGAGGAAATAATTTCATTTCCTTCATGCGTGGCTGGGAAGCCTAAGATTTCAATCTATAGCAGCAAGATATTGAATTTGTATTCCTCTGAGTCACACTGAAAGATATTGTGTCCAGAGCATGTTTATTTGTGTGACTTTCCTGTGAATGAGCAGATAAAACTGGTGGCTTTCAGACAAGCCAGATGAAAAAAAAATGTCAGGAAACAGTTTAAAGCTGCAGTAAGTAACTTTTAAACAACCATCATTCTTACATACTTGCTAAAAATCTCACTCTTTCCTGACGAGCGTGACTGATGCTGCTAAGACTTTCCTCATTGCTCTCACCCTCCACCTTGCTCTCTGCTAGGCTACAGCTACTTCTCCACACCAGAGTTTATTGTGGATGCTTGTGCTAGTTATCATGTCTATTGATGATGGAGGATAAACAGTTTTCCTGTAACGGTAAACATATTTTCACAAATATGTAAAAAACATATTTCGATAAAACTTTAAAATTACACAAACCCAATAAGACATCGCCAGTTCATTGGGCACAAGGACAGTTGTACTAACATACAAAGTCCACTATGCATGAGAAGCTTTGTTTATTGCTCAGTTTATTGATTCACGATGACAGAAGAGGGATTTACTTTTCATCAACTAAAGATAAACTATTCTCCTTTATGCAGCTGTCACTCAAGTTGCAACTGTGCAGAGCAGATGCCTCTCGTCAAACATTGTAGAAGTAAACCCTTAAAGCTAATGGCTGTTGCACCTGGATAACTCATTGGATATTTGTAAAAAAAAACAAAAACACCGTTCAGCATATAGAACTGCAGCAAGGAAGGAAGTATAGGCTGCTCCGTGATAATAATGTTTATGCAGTCTAACACTCCTGTTGATCCATGAAGCTGCCTGACATTTTCTGTCAATAAGTGTTTACTGCTCCTGAGTTTAGATCGACAAAGTCAAGGTCTTTATGCACCTTCATGAACTGTGTGCTGCAGACACAAAGCCAAATGTGTTTTGGGGGGATTTTATGTGATAGACCAACAAAAGTAACACACAATTGTGAGATGTACATTTGCATCAAGCCAATTTTGTGATACCCCAAATAAAACCTAGTCTGAACAGTGGCCTTTATAAATCACCCTATTATTAAATAGAGCCATATTGTAACTTAATAATATCACAATCACAGTCCAGACCAAAATCCAGTCGAGAATCTGTGGCAAGGCTTAAAACTTGGCATTTACGCATCCTTCCATTCAGACTGACCAAACAAGAGTTACCTTGTAAAGAACAATTGACAAAATTTTGGGCTGTACATTTGAAAAGCTTTGCAACTGTAAGTGAAAATAAATGTATTGTCTCGGGCTGTTGGCTGTGAGTGAATAGGACAGAATGTAAAAACAAAGCTGAAGGTGTATGAAGAATGCAAGGTGCAGTTTGATCCATCTCGTACCTAAAAACCTTAAAAGGAAGTAATCTATCCATGGAATCATTTTGAAACTCAGCTCAAGACTTGTGGCTTTTGATTTGATTATAATTTTTATCAATGAAGCCAACTTGAAGATGAATCTTTATCTGCTGCTTGTCGGGCATTAATACCTCACTTTCCAGCATATTTCCGCAGGATGAAACACAATACTCTTTTTCTACTTGGCATCATTTATTTCCTTATATTATAATTAAAATCATCTTCCTATACTTCAACTCATTTATCATCTACATTAACAAAATCATTACTCATGGACATATGAAATATTTTACAAACAAATCTGACATTTTACATGTCATTTATTTATCCCTGAAACAAATTTTTAAACTAAGTTATAATACTGCAAACTGTGTTTAAAAACACAGTCTAGACTACCGGTGTAAAATAAAGCACTGGAATTTTAATCGCTTAATCTGCTGTTTAACTAAACGGCACAAAAACAACCTGACAGGAAGAACAAAACTCAGCTAGCAGGCCTGTGGACAGCCTCTGCTTCACAGTCTATACGTTTAAATAAATCCCAGAGGTGTTGGCACACCAGAAAATACACAAACATTTCTCACACCTCTGAGAATGTCGGACACAAACATGCATTTACCAATCCTGATTTACCTGATAAGAGGTTGTTAGAGTTTGTGAACATTTCTACATGAGTCCAAAAGAGTCTTTAATTCAGTTTAGGCTTAAAAAATGTTTTTCAGAGTGACAGTACAATGAACTCTTCTCACCCAAACTAATACAATGCTGGAGAAGGTGCTGATGTTTCAACTGCAAGAGACTCACTTCAAATTTCCTTAGCATTAAAGGCTAATTCCTTAACTGTGAGCTATGTCCACCCTGCTGAACAGCTGTACCCAGTCTTGTCCTCATAACCTATATGTTAAGACACTTTTATAAAAGTTGACTTCAGGGATTGTAAAAAGAGGACTTACAGGTTCTTGGACTTCTTCTTCTTTGTGCCGTTAGGGCTGACCTCACAGCTGCAGGGGGATCCGGCGCTCAGCTAAGGGGAGAGGAAAGAGAAGACACACTCCGTCATCCACCGTCCACACTTGAAATGGGGGGCCCTTGGTAGGCTCCTGCTGGATATTTTGACAAGCTCCTACATGCAACTTAGTTGGCTTTTAAGCTTGTAAATCCACAGCGTGTCTAGTTGAGATAGATGAAGTATGACACACGTACAGCAAAGCCGACAAAAATGGCTGGCCCACAGCAGTAGTCCACATTGTAAATCCCACAAAGCTCTGTAGAGGTGCACGGCTGTATCTTGCTCAATTAAACCATGCGAGAAGCCAGGGGCTGGCGGTTATTGACAATGTATAGCAAAGGAAGGAAACTGAGAGAGAATGAGAGAGTGTGAAGGACCACAGCTGTTGTTTCTGGTGGCCCTCCAGCTGTGGCCAAGGTTTAAAGTGTTGAACTGGGACCCCTGGTTTCACATTACACTTTCTGCCAGGCCGGTGTTTTGATTGGTCAAGAAGAAAAGGGAAGTGGTTTCAGGGTGGGGAAAGGGTCAGTCCTCACTAATCTGATGGCCTGAAGCTGCCCCATTGTGTGTGTGTGTGTGTGTGTGTGTGAGACTCTAAATAATGAGCCATTGTATTACTGGACCATGCAGTTGAATCTGCGCTAGATACTGGCTATGTCTGCTAACACATAGTTGGTATTTTCTACCTCTATGGGAACCAATTTGTGTTCCAACCTTGAGGATGGTGAGAGCATGTTGGCAGGCCTTCAGTAACTCAAGCTGTTTTGTCTTCCTTCTGGCCTTAAAACTGTTTGAAGTTGGAGCAGAATTTAAAAAAGAAAAATTACAACTTTACCTAAAAATGCAATAAGACATCTACAATTATTACCAAAGAT
The DNA here is from genome assembly GCF_001443285.1 of Poecilia latipinna. Taxonomy (NCBI): domain Eukaryota; kingdom Metazoa; phylum Chordata; class Actinopteri; order Cyprinodontiformes; family Poeciliidae; genus Poecilia; species Poecilia latipinna. The sequence goes on along the minus strand of NW_015113281.1, from coordinate 228,996 downwards.
TACTACAAATATAAAACCCCCTTAATTATTTGAGATATTCTTACCACATTCCTAACTTAAAACTTTTCCTGCTGCTGCTTTCAGTAATTTTTGGAAACCATTTCATTTCCAAGTCCTGTTATAGTCTAGAATTTTTTTTACAGTCAATTGTTTTCAACAAGTCACTGATACCCAAAGAGTTGCAAAAAATAAATACTATTTTACCTAAAATGAAATGATCATGAAAATGTGACTTATTCTTGTAAGATAACATATCCATCTTCTAAAGTTTGATTAAATTGTTTTTAAACGCATCACAGTTACAACTAAACCACAACAAAAGATGGAATTTGTCTATTATCCCAATTTTAGAGGCAACCGTGTACTGCAGCACAAGCAATCTGTTGCTAGCATTTGATTGTGAATGCATGTGTGGGATGGTAGACCTAGTAGGGTTTGCATACTGTCAGAATGGACTCATTGTATTGTGGTCTAATGCATTCGAAAAATAATGCTGAGCCTCATGACTTCACATTCACAGTATTGTACACCCATCAATCACTCTGCATAAATCAGCTTCACAATGTTATAGCGAAATGCAGGACTTCAGGATATCTGAAGTAACAAAAACTATAACACGCATAAAAAACCATTCCTTTCATAGCTCTGTTCTTGATTTGGGTTTCTTTGGTTCATGTCTCATTGTAAACCTGAAAATGATTAAGGGTTTTGATGAAAACCCTTAATTGGCTACTTATAGACATTACTGATGATTGATTCCCTTCAAAGTTCCCTTCAAAGATTTTAAATTAAAAACTACGCTGAATTAATGTATTAAAGTTGATATACTTGTTTATACTTAAGACTACTTTTACACAATAAAACCTTTACTCATTATTTCTCACTTAGCTTACTATTAATTAGTTTATCTTGATGTTTTCACCAGTTTCTGAAAAAGAACGAAACTGAAACTGCTTATAGCAGAGCAGTTACTTCGCCCCGTTTGAATATTAAAGGAAGAAAGTTGAATTGATCAAGTCTTTTATTGTGTCTGTGATTGGATCTGAATGCAAGTTTAACTACAGAGCAGTGTAACTCTCACCCCTCTCTCTCTCTCTCTCTGTGTCTCCTACAAATGTCCAAAAAGGAGGAAGAGATATTTTGTGGTATTTTATTCTTTTAACAGCAGGTCAGAACTATAAAATATGAGGTCAGCTGTGTGAATCTTTAATCAGTGCATCTCTACACATTTATAAAAAAAAAAAAAAGTCTTACCAACACAGATAAAAGTGCTGCAGTGTGTTAGAGTGGTTATACAATTTGCATAACAAATGAGTGTTTCAAAACCTGCAACCACTTCAAATAACAGTCATGATCTACTTCTTTTTTTTTTCTGCAAGAATTCACTGAGTGACACCCAACTCTTCACGTCAGAGGAATAAAGCTCACAATAAAGGCTGGTAGTCTGACTGACATCTTGCTGAAACAAAAACACAAACCTTTTTGAAAAAGAGGCAAAGACTTTGCCCCTTTTGGAGACATCTGTCATCATGTCAGGTCAGTTAGTGCTTAACAAAACAACTAGCTAAATGAAATCTGCGAGGCCATATAAACAGAATTCTGATCCGGTCACAGATGTTTCACACACAAATCTGGAACCTGCTGAGCACATTTGGAGAGGTGCTAAACAGCTGTCAGTGAAGGCATCCAAGCTGGGACAAACCAATTGCCAAAGAGAAACAACAAAAATATTGCTAATGTAATTTTGAATTTTGAAGAATGTGTGCATCATTGAACACAGTTTTGCATTGCTTGTTAAGCTGCTTTTCTATAAGATACATAGAACCAAAAACTACCCAGCAATTACTTGGTAGTGATTGGTGTTCCTTCAAGACATGAGTGGTTTTTGAAGCAACTTTCTATATAATCTGACCCACAACTTTTATTTTGAAGGTCAATCTAAAAATTGGGTAATAAAAAACCCAGTTTTGTGGTAATAAATCTCTAATAACAACTGAACAACAAATACATAAAAAATAAAAATATGTTTCCTGTCTACACACGTGCAGGAAACATGAATGTATCATATCAATGAGACACAAATTGCATCACCATAACTTCATACAGAACAAAAGTGGACTTCCATCTTCCTTTTAATACCTATTTATGGAAGTGGAGGTGCAATATACTGCACATAAATTGCATTATACCTCAGAGGGATCATTATAGGCTACAAAAAAAAAATATGACTTGCCTACTTTACATGAGTATCAGCTTTTAGCAGGAAATAGAATCACGACACAAGGGAACGGCTACGTAAATCTGATATTTTTAGAAAGGCCGTCTGACGTACGTCGGGCCACAGGTGGCTCCATCTTCAGTTCTTCCTCCACTTCACTTGCATGCTGCTCTCACCACTTCACGGTTCTCCCGACAACAGCTAAGCACACAAAGGAGGGGGAAGGCCACGCAACTCATAGATCAACCTGATGTTTACTCATGTAAACACTGTAATTCAGAGAGCATACTTAGTTTTTCATTCCACAGTGCTATTAAATGCATAATGTTTAATAGCATTTGCTGTTTTTATTGTTTCAGTGCATTAAAGTTGCAGCACTAATGAGGACAAAAACAAAGATGTATTATAAATGTTTTAATGTAGAGATTCTTAAATGAAGAAATATGTAATATCGGCTAAGTAGGATTGCTAATATGGTGGTCATCTTTACATTCAACAGGTGGCTAAAATATTTCTATAACCAATTGCTAGGCATGAACAAGTTAATAGTATACTTATAAATCAGTTTAAAAAATAAAAAGAGTCTAAGCCAGAGAAAGTACCTGGTTGAAGTTTTCTTGAGATTTATAGAGCAAAGAGTAAAAAATCTGAAGGTCAGGGGAAAAAAGAGAGTACTATAACCTTCTCTTGCATATAATGACAGAAAAAATTGGCAATTTAGAAATAATTCAGTCATGGTATGTTTATTACAAACACACCATCAATCATTTTTATTGGTTCAAAACTATAGTTGGTAAGTTATGTGGTGCCAATAAATTAAAAAGTTGGGGGTCATCTTTTTTTTCCAGTTGACTGAATTGTTTCACTTATAAAACAATTAGCAGCATAATTATTTATTTTCTTTTTGAGATCTTTATCTAGTTTTTTTTATATCTTAAAGATATATTTTGTGTTACACCTAAGCAACAGTGCAAATAAACTTTTGAATAGTGATCAAACTTTCCAGCACCACAGCTTACTGAAGCTGGAATGTAGCAGCGTTAAAGTCTTAAATTTAAAAACAAAAGTCTCAAAACTGTCACGCTCACACATGAATTATAAAGTTTCAAGCTTTCCATGTGATCTCTCAGTCTGATCCTACCCTGGCCCCAAATACACAAAAGAGACTTTCCACACAGCGGCTGTCCTAAAAATAACTTTGGTATGTGTGTGTGCGCGCGCGCGTATGCGTGTGTGTGTTTTACATGCCTGAATGAAGACAGCTAGAGAGCAGAGGATTTGCCAAAGACCACAGGGTGATGTGGCCCCCCGGAGACTAGACATGCAGATGTTGACACAGTGTTATGGGTTTTGCAGATAAAACTTTGACTGGCTTCATGCACAGGTGTCACTGGAACCTATTGGGGTATTTCTGCTTATAGAAACGTGATAATGATTATACACATACATCTCTAATAGTGCTAATAGTGTGTTTTAGCTTTAGAATGTCATTAATTGACCTTGTCTGTGTGCATTTAAACTCGACCCGCTCTCTCAGGTTGCTTCATTCTTTCCTTTCATTTCATTTCCCAGCTCCTTTGTTTGTATTTCTTTTTTTTTTTATAAGCTGGTGTCTGAACAATGTTTCGGGAACTCAGACAATCTACTTCCCCCTTTAGCGAGGCCATGGCTTGGTGCTACATGTCCTGTCATTGTGTGGCTCCGCCATGTGTGATGTGTGCGTTGGTGGGCCACACTATGTTCACACTGATGTAATGACATCTGTTTAACAGGTGATTTATCCATGAGCAAAAAATAAGGTCAGTTGTTGAGTTACTGGACAATGCTGAAATATCAACTATTAAACTCTGGACATCTTAGTCTCCACAGGTTGCAGTGTCATCTTGCAGAGGGTTCTTGCAATTTAAAGTTGTGCTGACTAATGTTATTATTATGTTACAACAAAATAGAAGCTAAAACTAGAATTTTGACTTATAAATCACTTCCCTCACACAGGATACTTAAACTCTGTGTATTCAGAGGGAAATTTCTTTAATAAGATAAATTTCCCTCTTGTGTCCAGTGGGGGAGATATAATCTTTTTCAATTTCACACATCTTTACCAGGAGATAGTCAAATTATAAACAAAACTTGATATGAGTTTGAAATGATAAAAACAAATGATGTGTAGTACAATCTTTGTGTCCGTTTTTTAAGCCTATCATGTTGTCAGCAGAGATTTTGACAACTTTCAGGCCTTGGACCTCACAGGGAACAGCATAAGACATGAGTCATGGTCACAGTCTGTTACCAGACAGTGTTGATTGTAAGTGTGAGACATACAGTATGTTAGCAGCCTGTCAGGCCTCAGCATTTAACATGTTAAATTCATAAAGCATAAAATACAGAAAAGCAGATTAAACCCTTTCTACTGTTTTATGGAATCTAACATTTGATTGATCTTTTATAAAAAATACAAAAAGTTAGAGTAATTTATTTGCTGTAATCAATCTACAATATATGGTTTAAAAAAGGCAAAGTTTACCCTCCAATTTTGTAAGAATTGACCCTGCCAGCCAATCAGAAGCATTGATTCAGAGATGCTGTTTTTCTTGTTATTCAACTGAATTAATCATCTTTCCATGCAGTCAGTTATAACCACTAACCAGATTATACACAACCAATGAACATGACATTAAACCAGTTGAGAAAAATTAAGGTAGTGAGGAAAAATATATTTTTGTTTTGAATTCTGTTATCTTGCTGAAAATGAGAATAACTAATCAAATCCAAAGTAAACCCTACTTCCATCCAGTGAAAAAAAAATAGATATTTTTAGATTCAACTACTCTGAAATAACAGAGCTTTGGTAAATGTAAGAAAACACATGGCTCCACGAGGTAGGGTACCGTGAAAATATGCACAACCGGTAAAAAGACCAGCCTAATTTTCACATTTGTTCAATAATATAACAAGGTTGAATTTGCTGAGCAATGAAAAAACATAGACAACTCATCCCACCCAGATAAAACAAAAAAATATTGAAAAACACCTAATAAATACAAAGACCTTAAGAAAACCACACAGCAACTTAAAAGACAATATTAAATTATCCTGAAATCTTTCACATGGATTTGCAAAGTGCATTCCTAAAGATGAGCCTTTGAGCGTTTTCCTTGTGCTTGACATTTTTCCCACAGATATTTGATATCAAAAGCCTCAAGAAAACATTCCTGCAGTATTTTGCCTCAATATTTTCTTTCATACACGATTACATAATTGCCCTAGTGCCATGTTACTTTTTCTTCCCCCATTGTTTCAAAAGGTTTCAGGAAATATTTTTGTTGAACTTCCTTTACAAATGGAAGGAAATTTCAGGGAAAAATAAACGTTTAGCTGCCCATGGATGATTGTTTTGTAACCGTGCCTGGGCGGATGTCCTTGAAAATGTGCACACATGCATTAATTCATAATCCATAGCAAATGCCATCAAACCCCACCACACCCTCACTTAACAGGTGTAACTATAATAGTTTGCAACATCCAAAATTTTACTTAGAGGCGATACTGATTGACATCTGCTCCAAATACACATTGTTACCGGAACCAGTAGTTGAATTGTTTATGTGTGAGGGTCAGGATGTGATTTTAATACAAAAAAAAAAAAAGAGAGACATAGCACAGTCTGTATTTTGCGATAAATTGTTCTCTGCTTATTCATCAGCTACAAGGAGATAGCCGTTTCCTGCCAGAGTATTTCCCATGCTGCAGGATGTTCATGAACAATGCAGGTGCAACGTCACTTCTCTAAACTGCTCTAGAAAAAGTTGTCAGGTTATCCAGCCCTAGAACCAATGGTACCCATTAAAATGTCATCTACTGCCCAGCAGATGACCTTTAATGTACTTCTGCAAAGTGATGCAAGAACACGGGTCAATGTTTGCAAAAGCAAAATTACACAAAGACATCAAACTTTAAACTAATTTCTTTCTCTGTAAGCACATAAAAAAAGCTGAAACATCTCTACTTGAGTTTGGTGTTTATTCCTCTGCATCCTGCGTTATTCCATCAGTGGTGGATGTGTACAAATTTCTGAGTTTACAACATTAATATACTTTCCAAAATGTTTCCCGAGCTATGTTTTTTAAACACATGTCATCTAAACAACTTTATTCTGGACATAAGAATCATGATATGTGTGTGCACAAGTGAACTGCAGTCAGACATGAAAGATTCCTCAGATTCCCGGGATTCCAGCATTAGTTCCACCTTAAACAAATTTTGCAAACAGATAATCCTGAGGTCTGCATCTACACTGCCATGGGTATACAGCAAAGCTAATACTTTAATCAGGAGGAACGGAATGCATACAATGTTTGCTTAACTAACAACAACGCATATTTTGAACAGATACTGATTATACACAAAGTTTTGGGATAGTATCAGATTGGTGTTACACATCCGGCTCTCTTAAGGATGCGGAAACTGCAGTGGCTGGAAAGCATTCCAATTTGAAAGTGGATAAAGAGTTAGAGTTACCTTTCAAATACCAAAGCATAACATTAAAGTCTTAGCAGCTGGATCTAATTAATGCTGTGACAGATGACGTTAGAACAAGTTTCAATTCCGATCAAGTTGGTTATGCAATACCAAACATCCTTGAAAGCTTTAGTCGTACGTTGTTTTAACAATGCCACTTCAGTTTAAGTTGCAAAACGTTGTATTACTGCTACAGAACAAATCCGATAGAGTAGAAACAAGTCGTTGACCTTTATGAGCAACTTCAGCGAAGAAAAACGTCAGGCTTTAAAATATACTACAAAAACATTTTAAAACAAAAGGGATATGCTTTGATGTTAGATTCATAACAGTGTGCGATTACATGAGCAACAGTCTGTTCTGATTTCCTGGGAGGGAGGCAGGAAAGGGCTGTTCCGGCCTGACAAACTTTTATTTGCATGTCTCTACCTTCAGGATTGTTTGATCGCATCTTGAGAGGACAGAAAGTGTGCTCTCATCAACACACGGGCGCTGTTCGCTCCAACTCTGGCCTCCTGGGATGTGTAAGTGAGAGTGCATTTCTGTGTCCAGTTTCTGCCAAACACTTACATGTGTCCATAGTTCAAACATGTAGAGTTATGTGCTGATGCAGGCCTATTAGGCTACACTCAGACGAAGCTCAACAAGTTCTTGCTACCTTACTGTATGAGCCTCTTTTTTTTATTTGAGAACATCAAGGCCCTCAGACAAAATCTCCAAGTAGTCCCTTCAAAGTGTCGCCTTCGGAAGAAACAATGCTGGATATTGTAGAAGCAACTTTATAAAATTATATTGCAGTCTTTAGTTTCTGAGATCTGAGCTTGGAAAGATTGTTGATCTAAATCCAATGGTTTTCTGCATGATCGGCAGTGAAAAGTGATCAGCCGGTCGGAAATTGAAACCAATCTGTAAATGCACCATCCCTGAGCCGCAACAGTGGTACCTACAGAAAGATTTATAATTGAAGAGTCTATGAACAGTTAGTATTAATACTTGTGCCAACCACTAACTCTGCTAATTGTAACTCAAATTCAGATCTTTTTGAAATAATAGTGAAATTTGAAGTACACAAGGAATGCTTAATCATGGGAGAGATGTTTCTTAAAGCTTCTTAAAATGTAATGAATAATTTAAAAATCTAACATAAAAGCTATAGTATTTTCCTAAATTAAAGTTTAACTTAGAGTTTGTTTATTTTATGCAGAAAGTATATCGGCATCTCAGAGCTTTACAAAATCAGAAATTTATAAAAAGTAAGATTATTTGGTAGTTGTATCTCTTTAAAATCATGATAATCGTGATTAATGTTACAGCTATAAAATATGTAAACTTCGTATTTTATAACTGCAATCAGTTGATTTTCCTTGCAGACATTATTAGCAACATAAATTCAGAAACTGTTTTAACTGCGTCACTTTCTAGACACTCAGTGCATCTGCAAAGCCAAATCGTGTTGTGATGGTATTTTCTTGCGCATTAAGATATGTCATGTGTAGTTGCTAAAGCGCATGTTTACTGCGACGAGTGCATCACACATCTTTAAACATTTAGTCTTAGTGTGCATATGTATATGTAAAGAACCATCTACTGCATCAACATTTATGTTACCATTTGCTGAGTCAGTCAACAACACCGCTATGGCAACAAGCGCTGAAAACACATCTGCGTCATTTCTCGGATTTGCTGCACGTCAAGAGAGTACTTTTTTGTGCCAGTGGCACCGTCGACAGTCCTTCGCCTGACGACTTCAGCACGTACAATACAAAGGTCACTGAGGAAACGGAAACTACTGGAAGTACTACTACTACTGCAAAGTAGATGTTCTTCTTGACTCTTGGCTTACTTTCATTCCACATTTCCAACATTAAGTCCAAACAGGATTTTATGATCTAAAACACATAGCCGGAGTTCACCCTCTTCAAGCACCGGGACTTTAAAGCTTTTATGCTTTTATTTCTAGTCGTTTAGAGTTCTGTAATGCCCTGCTTTTTGGTCTACCTACGAAAAATCTGTCCAGCCTTCAGTTGTTACAAAACTCTGCTGCTCATTTGCTAACCAAGACTAAGTGGCGGGCTCATATTACACCTGTTTTGAAATTGTTGCAGTGGCTCCCTGTACGTCTCAGGATTGATTTTTTAGATTCCGTTAGTGGGTTTTTAAATGTCTTAATGGTCTTGCACCATCTCATCTTGCAGAGCTGCTATTAACTTACGAATCCCTGCGGACCCAAAGGTCCTCTGGTACTGGACTATTAACAGGTCTAAGAGTCAGAACACACACTTACGACAGAGAGAGACTTCTTTCCAGTATTACGGCCCCCGTCTGTGGAATAGTCTGAAAGAGAAGCTGAGGGCCGCAGAGCATATGTTGGTGTTTTTAATTGTTTCAAGACCCATATTTGGGACGGAGGGTATAAAACTGATTGACTGAACTCCTGAAATGATGAATGTGTATAATTCTTGGCTGTATTATTTTTCAGAGTCAAAATAACTAAAACTATTAAACCTTTGTGTTTAATACTTGCCAAGGTTGTCCTTTTCCAGCATTTCTATTCTATTCTATTATTCATGCAAGAAGAATAAAAATCCAGCTGCTGTTCGACTGCCAATTTTTTAAATGTCAGCACTGTTAGAAAATGTCAAGTTTTCCATAATAGTTTGGGTATTGTTACAGCGCCTCAGCCAAGAACATTTGAATGTTCAGTCCGAAATTTCACTGCCGTGCTTCTCTTTTCAATTACGACACAACCTGGACCGCGTTTTACTCTTGGATGGATTTCAAAGTACACTAGTATTGCTAATTGACATTGTGGTGCACCAAAATGGAGGATACAGTAAATGGGAAAAGTGCAGTACATTCCCACACCTCCTCAAATCCAGCTTACAAAGGTAACGAGCCAATAACAGTAAATTAATCACAAACGACTGAGCAATTACATCAGATAAATGATAGTAATTAAAGCACAAGCTGCAGCTTGTGGTGATTTGTTAGAGAAAGTGAGCTCACATGCTGCACGTGCAAAGCTATTTGTCTGTGATAAATATTTGTAAATCAGAGCCTGCACATGCATCTAATTCTAAAACACAGTTTGTAGAGATAATCTAAAAAAAAAAAAAAAAATCATTCATAAAAAAATCATAAACAACATCTCTCTGTGTGCCGACACAGGTTGGCCATGTTTAAATGAAGGATTGCACATTTAAAACTGCCCTACACACATATAGATGCATATTTATATAAATCAGAGCCAGGGAAAATAATTTCACATTTTCCAAAATCAAAATTGTTTGTGTTACACATGCTGCGCCAGACAGCTGAAAGCTGGGAAAAGCTAGAGGTAATTTTGGTGACAAAAAAAACAAAACATGTCCAGCTGCAAGCATTAGAGAAAACAGATGCAGCTGAAGCAGGAGCTGGAACAGAAATCTGGGTGGAACAATAGGAGGATGTAAAATGGTAAAATGTGAACTTGGCTGTGTGAAGTTGTCCTTCGTATCCAAGTTAAGGGGGGGAAAGAGGGAGTAACTACATCTTTTGGCACATTAGTGACTAGCACTTGCTTGCTGCTTTAGATTCTACAGTTCTATGCTGTATTATAAAAAGTGAAAGAGACCTCATTTCTAAGATTTCCTTTGTTCAACTCTCAGTGGTATAAGAAAGTGGAAGCAACTAGGAACCCAGCTATTAAGTGACATGCCTTGTATGTATGAAGTGTAGATATCTTAAAATCTTATTATGTGAATGAAAAGTCAACTTTATACATGGCTGATATAAGCCATATAAAAAGGGAAACAATTGGTAGCTTCTGCATTTGTGTGTTATGATGATATATGACAGAGCTCAAGCAAAGGTTGGAAAAAGGAAACCAAAACAGCAATCAGTATGACAGCTACAAAGGGTGAAATAACTTTCATGCATTTTAAAATTAATTGTCATTCAATATAATGTATGTAAAGTGTCAATGCATATAGGTAGAGCTATAACAATCTTCCTCCTTCCTTTTCAGCGTCCAGATAAAAACCAAAAAAAAAGAGAACGTGGCTCAAAAGCAATAGAAATCTGTAAAGAAACCTTCTGCTAATAAACAGTTCACTTACAGATTTATAATCTTTGATTTCACGGCATTCTGATGCACATTCCTGCCTGAATGGTGAAGGTCTGTCTGACTACTTCATCTCTTCTGGACCTCTTCTGTTACAGCACTGCCCTCCAAAAATGTGCCTTCACTATTTGTATGTGCATCACTAAAAATAGTGATTTACATGTAAACCAAAAACATTACATTTAGTACAGTCAGGGATATGTGTTGTCTACAGCTCTTTTGGTGAGTAGATGTTACATTTCCTGCTCTGAACATTTGCCGGGTCCCTACGGTAAATATTTACTTGCTAGTCAGTTAGCATTTTCTCTGGATGTATCCAATCCGGCTGCCTTCTGCAAAAATCTGACCTCTCAAGACCTTTTGTCCCAACCAAGTTAATTAACACACACAACATATTTCCCTGCAATAATATCAACTAATTCATCATGTCAACTCAGAAAGGTCCATCTATTTGTGGGATCGATTAGCCTCAAACATCTGCAAAACATTTCAAAATAACTCGCTGGTGTTTCGTTTGATTTTCCTTCAACCTCTTGACTAGTTCAGTCAGTAAAAAAAATATATATATATTTTTAGATTTGATCACATGCCCAGGCCAATGTGAGGTATGAGTTTCTAAACTGATATCAACAAGTACTGGCACAAGTTCGTACTGCAACCATTTAGCTAAAATTAGACAATTATGAGTATTGGAGCTTGGGGAATGGAGAGAGCTGATTAATAAGTTTGTCCTGGAAGGGTCTGCTCAGCGAGAAGCACAGGCACCAACAGATGACGTGATAGAACCAACGTGAAGATTTTTGGAATCGAGCCGAAAATACTATGTTTAGGTTCCCGTGAGTGTTTATTCTGCTTATCGCAATTTGGTGTTTAGAAGAGGTCATAGTGACAGAAGGCAACCTCTTCTCTCAAGGTACATTATTCCAAACACGATGTTCTGAGCTCTTTTCCGTGTACTCGGCTTTCACGTATGTTTGTGTTCTAAAGTGATGCATGATCCAGACGTTGCTCATGCCTTTTTTATTAGTATTTGACTACTGCACAAAAGCCAAACAAGTTAGTACAAAAATTAATCATTCACCTGAGCCCAAACAAAATACCAATAAAACTTCTATTTGCAAGAGCGTGTATTGTTCTGTTTTTTTTTTCTCCTCCTTCTTTTGGATAGATGTCTTTGAATTTGGATTTTACTCGAGGTAAATAGGTGAGTAGTAGTTTTGGCACATTACACGACCAAAGTTACATTTTTATTAGGTACCTCCATAACATACCCAGATCAAATTAACAAACTAATAAGTTAATTCAGTTTCATTCCTCTACTGGGCAAGGCATTTAACCCAAACCTGCATGTCAAAGGATTAATATGTGTGTCATTTGGTGGAAAGTAATTAAAATGGTCACTGGGATGAGGGTGATCTTGAGAATGAATAATAATGCAGTCCAGATTCCACTGAAAAACTTAAAACTTGAATTAAAACTTGAATTTAAGCCAATTCTAAAGAAATGGACCAGATGGAATTTGTCGTCAGCTTCCAATTGAAATATTGAATTGACAGATAAGTCACAGAAAATGTGTTGGGTGCAACTGACTGACCTTTTTTAATGCTTTGGCATTACCCAGCCTCTACTATGTGTGAAGATTGATATCATTAGTGAGCCAAACTACCTATAACCAAACCTTGCTTCTTAAGGCACATTTAACTACTAATTGAAAACCAGGTCACTTAAAAATTGCATAAATAATACTGCTTCTCGATTTTTCCTAAAGCTTCATGAACTAACTACCAACGCAGTTTTCATTTTATTCTTTAGTTGTAGCTCTTTGTATTGGCTAGTAGTCTCTTTTCAAAACAAATTATGTGCACAGCATCTTTAAGCTGTTGATGCACAAAAAAGTTCCCTTTTATTATGTAAAAATACATTTAAATCTAAATTACAATTACAAAAAGGAGAAGGGATGCCTGCAACAAAAATAAAACACAGCAATAAGTGTTGCTTGTGCAATCAAAAAGTCGAGCATTTGTGAAATTCTCAACAAATTTTACAATTGGGAGCTATTCACTCAGTTTATCGTGCAAGGACGAAGGTTGAACCTTATATTAATTCAGTTTTAAGCAACTGAGTCTGACAATACTTTCACCAAACTCTGTTTTTACTCTGAACATATTCCAACCGATTTCCATCTCACCCTGCCTGACTCAGCTTATGATCGGCACATCCTGAGAATCCAAGCATCCGTAAACATATTAAAATTGTTTCCTGCAAACTGCTGTAAAGAGCGCTGATATTTACTCCATCTTCAAACAGGCATTATGACCTCATGAGCAAAATATTTGGCTTGTGAAAAACACAGTAAATAGACCAAACAAGCACTATGTTTTCTCATCAAGCAATATAAAGCATGACTTTTCAGAGTGAATTTAAAATGGAAATGAACTCAAGGTGGTAGTTTAGAGTAGCTTGCAAAAGCATCCACACCCGTTGAACTTTGCCACATTTTATCAGATTGTAACCCCAAATTTTAATACATGTGATAGACAACAGGAAGTAGTAAATAATTGTGAAAGTGAAAGAAAAATTATAAATGGTTTCCAAACTAATTTACAAACAAGAATCTGAAAAGTGTGATGTGCATATGACCTAAAACAAATTACAAAAAATGCACCCGAGTACAACCATAAGTCGTCAATTAGTAAGCACAGCTGCCTGTGTAACTGATCCAAATAATAATACACATCGCCATGCATGCACCCTCCCCGCAGTGGAATATGGTGATGGTGTCATCGTGCTGTGTAGATGTTTTTTTCAGAAGTGACAGGGAAACTGCGTCATTAGGAAGAGGGACTAAATAGGAGGTATCACAAGAAAATCTCTTGTAGCAACAGGCTACAGAATGGGGTAAAATCTTTTCCTCATGCAGCCAGAGAAACAATGGTTAGCATCACAGGCATATCCATTTGCAAGGATGACCTAATCAAAGTTCAGATCTAAATCAAATTGTGTGTGAGACTTTACTCCTAATGATCACTGACACTCCACATCCAGCCAGATGGAGCTCGACCTTTTTGCAAAGAAAAATGAGCAAAAACTTGAGTGTATAGACGTGGAAGACATATTTTGAGCTTACATTGGGTTTAGAAAATTCTGACCTGATTTGTCCTTCTTTCCCTGGCAGCAGCGCCGTTAAAACATTATCTAACAAATATTCTGAGTTGGCTAAGGGGACAATTTATTCCTCAGCGTCTCCTTGAATGTCGTTGGCTCTACTTGCGTTGTTGATAGCCCATAGGGGGAAAAAAATCCAGTGAGAGGAAAAAGTGCAGAGCGGAAAGAAAGACAGGAGCAGAGCTGGTGCCGATTAAGGGCCAAGTAAACACTGCCTGGCAGGAGAAAACAGAGGTGACACAAAGAGCTTCAGATAGTGAAGTGGTGGGACACCAAAGCAATTATCGCAGGTTCCTCTGCAATTCTCAGAATAGCCATGATTCCCCCATATTAAAGTTACGAGCCAAATGCGTCAGGTTGAACACAAAGTAAATCAATGAGACAATTTTGATTATTTAGTGATGAAAGGAACTGCACTCAATCTGAAACCAAAGTCAAACAAAGTCCTTTGAATGGTAAAAAGAAAAGGTGAAACTGACTAGCTATAAAAACCAAAATAACTCTTGAAACTCATTCCAAAGAATCTTTCAAAACAACAGATTTTTATTGGAGGTTAGATTATGTGCAAGCATCTGGCCATAATCGTCAGAATAGTTACATTATTAGTACTATATGTTGCAAATAGTTTATTTTAAAGGTCATCTGTCTTTAAGTCTTTTGAACCAGTATAATACTTAAAGCCAACGAGATTAAAGTCCATGTTGAAGCACAAATTTAATTTCTGAACAAATCAGTCCAAAGGTGAAATAATAAACTTCTTGTCCTCTGGGGATGAACAGAAATCCACAACCTATTCTGCTTCTCAAAATGTTGCAATGTTTACAAAATTAAAAGTGCTGGTGGAGGGTTTAAGGATTCTTCCAAATAGTGGAAACAAACCCCTCAAAGGAAATGTGTCCATGACGCCAATAGGTAGTAAAATTACCCTTGAATCTGCCAAGACAAACAGGCTCCAGCTCCGTCTGCTGCATTCCTCTGCTGCAGAGTGCACTCACAGCCATTTAAGGCTGTCGAGTGTGCTGACAGACTGATGGAGGGAGAAGCAGATAAGGAGGAGCAGCACTTGTGATTTTGTTTGACGATAAAATGTGCTCTTGATTACCTCTGTAACAAGTTTGTCATTAAGTCCGGCGAATGTCAACAGAATCTTGATGTGATTGTCCTCCTGATCTTACTTCCATTCGTTCTTCGTTTGTCAACTCTCTTCGTGTGTGTACGTTCTCTCTGTCTGCAAGACGATTTGTGTGCGCTACAGTAAATGCGAGAGAAATGTAAAAGTGTGTGTCAAAACACTTTTCAGCTAACAAGTGAGCCATGGGAAGAAGGATGTTTCAGTTTAATTTCTGCACAACTGATGAAAACAGCACAGCGCTGCTGGTCGATAGGGATGCGATGCTCCCCTCTGCTGGTCAACTTTGGGAACTGCTACCAGCAAAAGAGAATTACTGCTACACATCACTAATTACAATCATAATTGTGGTTGTATGTGTATGCAAACACAAACAACTTGTCATCAGTTGGAATTGCTTGATTTAGTATATTGTTTTATGCATTTTATTAAAATCCAGTCTTTAATTGTGCTTGTGTTAATGTGTCAGAGAGTGTTGAAGATAAAGCTTAATGGTAAAAAGTGGGTATAAATATTGAGCTTAAAACTTTACACACTTGTTTTGGATAAGATAAGTACATTTAACTTTAATTGCATATCGGAAAATGTTAGTATTTACATTGTATCATCAAAGCTATCTTTGCAAATCTCATGGGGAACTGCTCAATCTCTAATCAGAAATGGAAAGAAGATGGCACCTACAGCAAAGCTACCAAGACATGGGTGGGAGAGGAGTGGCAGAGATGAGAAGAGTTCCCATAATCTAACAATCTGGGTAAGGAGACATCCATGGTAGCTCTGGACGACCCATTGGAAACCTACTGACACAACGACAAATAGTCATGCATTTTTAGTGAAATGCGGTCTGACCAAAACCAGTGTTGAGAGAAATCCCTAAGATGTAGCATTTGCATTCCTCCCCAACTTAGGGGACACAGCAAGCACATAGATGTGGATTGATCTGCACACATTTTTTAGCCCATGTGTGGTAGAAAATTAGCACTGCACATGGCTCTAAAAAGACAATTTCTATAATGAAACATTGTTAGTGGCATCGCGATGGTGTTGAGTTGCTCTTCTTCTGTAGGGACGAGAAAGCTAGTCAGAGTTTATGGAAAAACTGACAACTCATGCTGACAGTACAGGTTATTATTGGTAAAAAGGAAAATGCAGAAAGCTACACACTAAATCTCCCCACTTCACATCTATGCCCTGCTTTGTGTTGGTCTATCACATAAAATTCTCCAAAAGCATGCAAGTTTGTGATTGGGTATGAATGCTTTTGCTTGTTGTGCTACACTATGAATATGTTTGGTAGAAATTTGAAAGCATCATAAGATTCCTCTTGTGTACTTTCTCATGTTCGCCACTTGATGTCATCCTTTTTACACAGACAGCAGGCTGTATAATGTGTCAAGGAAATGTAGCAAAAGGAAAGTAACACTTTTAATAAAACAGATAAAAATCATATAAAAAATAATATAAACCAGCCTTAGTGTATGCATGTGTTGCTGGGGTTTATATTTGTTTTGTGGTAATCTCATTCAGACTCAACTTGCTCACCTTCCTCCCAGAGAAAAGCATGCACAGCTGGTGCATGGAGCCCCCGTTCTTCATCAGCTCCTTCTTCAAGGTTTTGGGTGAAGGAAGCGTCCAGCCACCCTTCGGGTGCACACCCCCAGCCTCCAGACAGTTGATGGCATTGTCAGAGGTGAAGCAAGGCGTGCGGGGTTCCTGCAGGAGGCTGCCTTCGCTGTGCGTGCGCCGCCGCAGGGAGTTTTGCACGCTGAGCCGCCCTCCGCCGTGCTTCTCACACGTGGCTCCCTCCACCATGCTCCGGCGCTTGCTGTCAGTTCGCTGTAAGTAAGCGTCATCGCTGTCGTCTTCGTCGTCCTCCTCTGACTCTTCCTCCTCATCCTCGTCGTATTCTTCTTCGTCTGTGTTGGGGGAGGAGAGGGCGTCGGCGCTGAAGGAGCGATCGAGACGCAGCTCGGGGATGACAAATGAGGAGGATGAGGAGGAAGGTGGGGCATTTGTGTCAGGAGGCTCGGAGACATTGTCTTCGTCTGTGTTTGACACAATGAGGTTTAAGTTGGCCTCTTCTTCATATCCATCTTCTTCCTCTGCATCTTCATCTTTCTCCCCTTCCTGACTCCTTTTGTTGTTCCCCTCCTCCTCCTCCTCCTCTTCTTCTTCCGCTGTCTTCTCTACATCTTTACTCTCTTTCCATATGTCCATCTCGTGCCCGTCTATGCTCTTTGAGTCTTCGCCTTCTGTGGAAGGAGGTGGTGTGGGAGGCACCTTATGTCGGTCCCCTGATCCCAACAGACCTCCGAGGGGCATGTAGACTTCATCCAAAGGTGTGAGTGGCTCTGAGGGATGAGGACTTCCGAGCGTCGCAGGCTCTGAGGGGCTGGAGGGATACAGGCTGCTGTCCTCACCTTCAGGGCTGTGCGTCGGCATGTGGAGGCCCACACTTTCCCTGTCTCCTTCTACGCCACCCAGCTCACAAGAAGAGGCATCCACCTTAGGCTCCAACATCTACAAAAGACAAAGAAGAAAAAAAACACAGGGGGATGAAAGATGGTTAAATTTTGCTTGATAGAGCAGGAGAATACAAACTGCAAATTGTCTTTTACAACCGGTTCATTCTGCAGCATTACATGTTTGTGTTGACCCCCGTCTGCTATGAGATGCAACATTGAGGGAAGAGTATGCAATAATAACGTCTTTTTAAAAGGTCAAAGTGTCAGTTTCAGCTATGGTAGTCCTGCCATTGACCTCAGTGTTTTGACTGGAAGGGACAGAGAAACGGATCCCAAATACAACCACAGAATCAGTGGGAGGATAAAAGAAAAACTGGTCAAATCTGGCAGTCGAGCTTCCAAGGCATCATGAAACCATAGTCTGGGTAAAATCCAGTCTGGGTAAAAAATGCCTGACACGTCTTTTCATTAATGCAGACAGGAACTTCATATTTACTGGTCTCTTCGCTGCTGCTACAAACTTCAAGAGTCTTTGCAGTGGTCTTTTCAAACTAAGGTGCTAATAAGGTTTTCAGAAACCCTAGTGATAGAAAAGAAGAAGCTTCTCCCTTCACTACCTTGTCTTCTTCCTCACTGGTTTCTTTGCTGAATAATATTTGTCAATATAAAATACTTCCTTTCCCCAGTTTAGCACGGAAAGTTATATTTTCTGCTTTCTGCTTCACCTCCTTCTCAAAATCTGCCGGTTTAAAATGCATCTTTAACCTCCTCCTGCTTCCACATTCAAGCTCACTGAGCCCTGTGGGTGGATCATTACAAATTCATTTTGAGTGGGCCAGCACCAGATCAGAACCACAGAATTTGCTTGCAAATATGACAAAAGGTTGCAAGAGGTTTAAACAAGTCACACTGTTTTGGGGAATTAGAAGTCACAATTTGGGTTTTAGTTTAATCGTTCACTGTGGATTAACGAGAAACTTCTGGCTTCTGAATGTTATTTTGGAAAGTGATAACAGCCAAGTTGCCCTTTCTTTATTTGGCCAAACAATCGTAGCTTTTGACATCATTTAGCAAATATTGTTGATGTTTTTTAAATGGACATGACCAATGAAACAGCACTGCTACCTCTTATAGTTCTAGAAATTTTAAAATGCATACGAGAGTGAATATAATTTTATAATTGGTGGTTTTTGGGTGACTGTTTTGGTCACCTGGTTAAAAATCAGACACACCTGGTTTGTCCAAGCAGAAACTAATAAATGGACTGAAATTACATATACATATATTTAAGCCATATCAAACCAACCAAAGTACTTACACTCTAAAGTTACTGTAATTTAGATTGATCATACATCCATCCACACATACTCTTATATTATTAACACCGTTATACTGCAACCCGGAAGGCTTTTTTAAAGTTTATTGTTTTTGTCCGCAAATCAAAGCTGCAATCAAAGTCACAGCCTTCCATTTGCCAGAGGACCGCTCTGACTATTGAACCACAGCAACCCCAAAACACACAACTGGTGTAGAAATGGAGAAAGCAGATCAAGATTAAGGTCCTGGAATGAACTCTATGAATTCCCAACATTTGCCCTATTACAAATTTATTGACTGTGCTTAAAAGCTGAGTCAATGCACGGAAACAAACCACTAAAATGAACTAAACCATTTCTGCTGACCAGAGTGGTCACATGCCCAGCCAGAACTCTACTAGAACTATATTGATGGCTACCAACAGAACAAACCAAGTGCATCTTGTTCAAGAGCATTTTTCCAAGCATTAGTGGGCATGCATGTACTTTTGAGTCATAAGTGGACAGAAGAAAATCCATAACAAATTCAAGCTTGTGGAGCTTAATTTTTATTGTGTATCACTGCAAGTTTATGTCACATAATTATCCCATCCTGGAACAAAACACCAAACACCAAAGTAAACTTCTGATTGGAGCTTTAGGCATTGAATTAAATTTAAAAAACAGGCTTAAAACTGTATGAAAACATTAGCCATCATACCAAAGTAGAGTTTTACTGACCCTGCTTGTGAATCAAAACCGAGGATAACAGGACTGTAATCAAATAGATTACAAACCCCTGTATAGTTTTAAACTCTTCAGCCAAGTATGTCAAATCAATTCTGTATATTGAGGTCAGCTCTCAATATTGTGAAGGGCTTCATTGTGCTGAACGACTAAACCCATGATGTCGATCTGCAGTCACAAGATACTGTTATGTTTCAACCAGAAATGATGTCGTCTTCTCTCAGATATGCAGATATTCTAAAGATAGAAATAAGTTATATAAACCATACTTAAAATCTCCAAAGAGTTTATTAAGAATCAACAACTTTAAGCCAATATCTAATTTCTCAGAGCACTGTATAAAAGTTTGACATAAAAATCATTAAAAATAAAATTCTGTTTCTTCTATTCAATTGTACAAAAAAACAACAGTAAAACTGCATAATACTTGTGAGTAAAAAGTGTAAACACTCTTGACAACATACTTGTTTTTATTCAGACAACACAGATATTGCATAATATTAGTTGTGCATGTGTTTATTGTCAGCTACCTATGGCTGAAAGGATTTGCCTAATCAGCCAACTGCAAGATTTAATCCCTTTATGTCGATTTGAACACCGAGAGGTTTAAGAAACCTACACCGACTCCAACTACAAGCTTTGAATAAGTGGGTACTTTGATCCTCAAGGGTTCTTTCTCGCTTCGTCTGACTGTGACCTTCATGGATGCAGTTAAGGGGGATTAGAGTATCTAGGTTGTTTCTTGATGACGGGGTAGCATAAACTAGAATATTTTGGAGCGGAGTGAAGTAGAAAAATGCTGGATGACCTGTTATTCAGGTATGTGGTATAATCAGAATCTGAGTGCATTGAGGAGACCGGCCCCCAGAATTATTTGCAGACATATTTTGCATTTTTTATGCTCTCAATGGTTACAAAAAAGAAAGCTACATGCGGCATCTGATTAATCTGGCCACTGAGGATATTGGTAATGCGATACTGTGTTAAGATCAAGGAGGGTTTCGCTCGCTGATAAAAGAATTGCTCCATCTCACACACATACAGGTGTATCTCAGGGGTACGGTGTAATTCTCTGCTGGTAATGGAACCAGAATCAGACACTGAAAAACAGGCACTGAGGTCTGTGATCCAGTTAACACTGTTCTTTTTTTTTTTTTTTTTTTTTTTTTGTTTGCTCCCTTTTCTTTTTTTTTTTGTATTATTTTTTTAAATTGTTTTTGTAGGAAA
>NW_015113281.1:200658-205005 GCF_001443285.1 Poecilia latipinna | reverse complement strand
TAGACTTCGGATGCTTTCTTTTCCTTTCACCTTTTTTTTTTTTTTTTTTTTTTTTTTTTTTGGTTTGACCTCCTTTCTATTCTTTTCCGTAATATTCTATCAAAGTGTTTTGTGATGAAAAAAAAAAAAAGTTCTTACTGCAAGCCTGAAAAGATTTAGTATAACGTGAAAGAAAGGCAGCCTTTGGAAAAATCTGGGGCCCCTTCATAGACTTTCTATCTGCTCTGGAATTAGTCAACCGGGGGGTTGTACTGTGAATCTTCTTGGACTAACTTCATCTCATGTCATTTCTTCATATGAATAAGTGCGGATGGATATAGGTATAAACTGCTTGTATGACTGTGTAGGGATGCAAATGCATGGAAAGCGAGAGTCATGAAAAGGGAGGAGGGTGAAGGTAGGACGGGAAGAACTGTATGATTTTTGTTTCCTTTTTTTGCTTTGCTTTCTTAAAAACTTTGTTAAATGGGATTATGTGAAGGATGTTTGAATTTACAGTGATTTGGGGAATTAAAACTGGTCTTTAAAAACAAAGCGAAGGGAAAAGAGAAGAAATAAGATGAAATAAAGGTTTTTTAACGAGCGTCTGTGCTCAATCTCAATTCGGATCTGTGTGGAACTCTCTGTAAAGGAAGTATTTTTTTAGCCGGTAAGATCTGGGGATTACATTCATAACATGCTGTGCAAAACTTTTAATGCTCATGTTCTTGTTGGTTACTAGGTTAGACTCGGTTGAATTTAATTTACAAGCCTAACAAGCTATAAAATTACCTTTTATGTGTTTGAATGAATGTGTGTTCAGGATAATGAGAATAGAAAAAGACAAAATGGTCTAAATTAAATGTATGGAATGTAAAAAGTCCTTCTTTGTTTCTGAAATTATGACTTTTATATTCTATATTATAAAGTCCAAAGAACAAGACAGTGGACTCCATCATTTTTTTCAGTAGGTGGATTTAAATTGAACAATTTCCCTGAGTTTTTCATTATTTGACAGAAATCCTGTTCAAAATATACTTTGAAGAAAACTTCAAAATATGGTATGTTCAGCATAACTTCAAAAAGCATAAGAATATCTTCAAACTAAAAAGAAAATGGTAAAGCCTTCGAGTGGGGCTTTGGTGCCTGGAAAATTCAGTTTTTGTTCTTTGTGAGCAGCTGGATTTTTCTGTGTTGGGATTTCACTGTTTCTAGCTTAAAACAACAAAGGTTTAGACTGCAAAAAAACTTTGTAGGCTTGAGTTGAGGAAAAGTTCACAGTTTGGTCTTCATTATTTGAGAATCCAAAGAGTGTTTTTTTTTTTTTTTTTTTTTTTTAAATGGTGGAATTTGATGCCTGAGGTTGGAAGCTGAGCTTGTGAAAGACATGACAGACTTTCTCCTCCTGTGTTTGGGAGGCTCATATATCCCCTGAAGGGGATATAGGCTTCTCATTTTCTACTTCTGAGTGTCCTTAACCTTCCTGTGATCCCCCTTTAATGGTTCATAATACTGGTACAAGCAGGACATTAAGACTTCTCAGTTTTCCTCTGGGTACTTGGGAGGTATTTTTAGAAAGAAATGCACTTTTTGTGAAAGCATGGAAGGAAATAAATTATAGTGAAGCCACTGTGTTTCTCCACTGTGTTATTCTATACTCTCTTATTCTTTTTTCATATATACATCATGTCTATATTTTATAGAGTCAGTGTTTTTGATTACCTCCTGAAGATAATCATATTTTCAGTATGTTACTTTGCAACCATTGCTAATTTTGAAGTATCATGGGACATTGTTATCGTGAGATCATGTGGGATTTTGCCTAAAGCAGCTGCAGCTTCTGGTTCTTTCTGGAGCTTGGTTAGCCCATCTTACATACTCAGTCTCACACAACAACTCTTCTCTATTAAGGTTATGGTCTAAGACACAACTGAGTCACCTGTCTTGTCAGATACACAATTCTTTTCGCATTCCTTGCACAAAACACGTACGTAAACAGAAGCAAACAAAAACATCCACATGAGCTTCATTGTTCAAACTCACAATTATTCCTTATCCAAATATATAAGACAATAGCAAACTAACAATTCAAAATGCTTTTCTTAAAAAAAAAAAAAAAAAAAAAAAGTAAAGTTTTTGGCCATTCTCGTTTATACCATGTCTCTCATTTGGGTTCCCTATAAATACAAAAGAAAGCGAGCAATCCAACATGGAAACAGTCATCTGGGGTGCATCAGCTCTTTGCTTCTGAGCCTCCATTCATGCAAGCACATGTGTATTGTGCACGTGCATGTGTACAATACACGTTCTCGAATGCATCGCAAAGTCAGCAGTGATTCAACAGAGAAATGCCTCTCTCACCGACTCATTTCGGCAAGCAAACAAAACCTGAACTAAACAAGCAGGGAGAAGGAGATGCGGAGCGAGAGCCCGAATACACGTAGGTGACAAAGTGGATAAGACAAGCAGAAGGGAGGAGGGAAGTCAGTGAATGGCAATGACACAGAAATTAGACGAGAAAGTGGGAGAGGAAAGGAGACGTTTGGAGTGGAGAGGTTTAGTGACTAAATTCTAATTAAAGCCACGCTACTTCATCAGTAAAGCCAGAAAAAAAACAAAAAAACATTTTGGCTTGGTGACTTTCTTTTCCCATTATATGTGACATTGATGTATCACATTAGAAATGGTACCATTACTTACATTAAGTGATAGAAGGCAGCCATGCTGGGTTCTCAGATTTAGCTCATGTGAGTTATAAAGCCTCCTCATGGTGAGTTTACATATTATGAACAAATTTATCTAAAGCCAGCTAATCCAAAAATTTTTACCCAAATGTTGTTACATATCAAGGTTGTTGGTGAGAATCCAAATGGCAACAAGACAGAGGGAAGAACCTGATGGAGAGTGAACTCATTGAAAACTCAAAGGAATCTCAGGACACAGAAACCATGAAGAGAACAAAAGTAGAATCCAGCAATGCAATAAGAAATCAAGGAGCTTACGTGCTGAGAAGGAATGGAGAGAAACATAGAAACCAGGTAAGTACAATCAGCAGAATGCAGAGCGGCTGGGGGTGAAATCTGAGACAGTGAACTAAGGGATGAATAATGGGCACAGCAGCAACTGAATGAAAACACACAGGATCTAACAAATGTTCACAAATCATTCTAAAAATTTAATATATGTAGGGTATTAAACAAAGTTTTTAGCACACTCTGCTCCTGTTGATCCAAAAGGAGAATATTTATGCATTTTGGAAATTAAAATGTTCCTCCTAAATATAAGGCAAAATAAAAATAGCATTTCCCAAAACTACCCAGACATTTCTAACTCCCACGTGTCATTAAAAAAAATCTCCTAAGAAAGAAAACAAGTTATAGCCTCTCTACTAACACCGCCCTCACACATTTTTAGAGTGACCTCTGTAGCCTTTAGCATCAGCTGCTAGTCTTTCTAGCCATACTTTTATTACACTGAACAAATAGCCGGGTTCAGTTTTGTTTCCTCAATTAGGCTTAGGTCTCGACTTTAATAGAGAAATACATCAGAGGGGGGAAAAAATAAACACAAAAAAACTTTTAATTTATATGATCTGCATTTATATGTAGATCGGCACTGTTCCACTTTGTGAAAAACAATAATATTTTGAAAGTCAAATGTGTTGGGGAGGAAAAATAGCCCCATTTCCTGCAGTCTATCGCCCAGGGATAATCATGTGACCTCGTGTGTCCCATAGTTACCACGGCAACAAGAAACCCATCCCAAGGGGAGCAGCTGCACCGTGCATTTTCCAAAAGCTAAAGGTGGGTTTTATATAACTTCCCAGGTCATTACATCTTACCCCTAAACCCTTCACGCTCACCAGAAACAAGGTGCCATCTTTATCTTTCCTTCTCTACTTTAATTTGCTGCGTCACTTCTGTTTTTAAGAAAGTAATTAAACTGACAAGATCCCTTGCACAAGTCTACTTTGCCTATCCGTAGCAGCTGATGGTTTAATGAATTAAACATAATGCTAAATTCACCTTTCCCATTCATCGCATTAAGACCAACTCATTTCAATTAGACAAGCTGTCAGAAATCTTGAGCGCCGGCATACAAGAGCACATAAATTCTCCTCCTCCTTGCTCCTTCCTGTCAATATATCCTCTCTTCCACTCACAGACTCTGAATCTGTATAACAGCAGTTTGGCTGAATGTCTGAGTGATGCAACGTTTGACTCGCCTTTACCCTGTTCAATACCTTCCTTTACTCACTGAGTGATCCCATTGATTTCTTTAAAGGATGTGTAAGGTTAGACAAATTTGGAGAACACATCCTGTTTACATAGCCCAGAGAGCAAACTTAAAACAAACATGTCAATACAA
>NW_015113281.1:191196-196896 GCF_001443285.1 Poecilia latipinna | reverse complement strand
ACTCTGGCTAAACCAGTCGATGCTTTGAAAAGAGAGAAAAAATTTTGAATATGAGCCACAGACCTCCATGTAAATATTTTGTCACAGGCATCATTTTTCAGGCATCGAGAAAAACAGAACAACGCCTAAAAGTGTTTTCCTACATTTCTGCCTGAAAGAATGCATTTTTAAAAATAGGTCAACCCCATATAAATAAAGAACCAGACTTATGAACCTACTCTCATACGAATAAGAGAAAAGATTGGATTTTTCTCAACAAAATCGTGAAAGATGAGACACAATTCATGATGCAGCTGGTTTGGTCTTATTCCACCCATGTTCTGTGAAACCTGTGTCATATCACCCCTGTGGGAAAGCTGTTTCCTGTCACATTTACAAAAATCATAGGGGATTTCAAACATTTTAAAAATACATTAAAAGGAAGTATTCCTCCACTAAGTGGCCATCTTGTTTTCCAATTCCCAAATCCCAAGGTTGCTGTAATCTATTAGTTATGAGACCATTTTCCAACTTAGCACTGATCTTTCACCTAAGAAGTATCTGCATCAAGTTTGGTGTATATTGCAAGTCGATGATGCAACTCCACTGCAAGTTCGATTGTCCTCTGTTGAACTTAAATTGTGTTTCTTCTCCACCTTAATTTCCTCAGCACGAGATTTATTAAACAGCATGCTGTAAACGAGCAATTCAAAGTCCCCCATTAAGAATAGTAAGTATCCAAAATGGCTTACAATCTAGAAGAATCGTATAATTTCATATTTTCTGTACAATGCATTGCAAAGGCAAAATAAGACCCTGATTATAAACCCATTCCAGTCACTTTCTGGCTTCCTCCTTGACGATATTACAATCAGGTCTATATCACAAGGATTTAATTTTTCAACCAAAGTATATCAAATTAAAAACAAGGTTAAAGTCGTTTATCAAATAAAGTTATTTCATTATGAAGGGAAATCTAATTTAGAAAGCCACCAAAAATATTCTGCTAGAGGCTAGATTCAGACGATAAATGACTCAGCACAGGGTACCTGTTCAGACGAAACACAAAAATATTCAAGCAGATATCAGTCCGCACTCGGAAGCTTCATCCCATGGAAAATTGCCATTAGGGATTCCTTCAGGGATGCAAAGCTGCTGTTTTCTTTCCTCAAGAGTGATAGCAAAACTTGTTTGTGAGCTTCATTTTCCACCAAATATAGTCACGCACACAAGTTGTTTATTTGCCTTAAATGATATCAGATGTTCCAATCTACATCACAGGTTTGTTGCATAAACACGCACAATCTCAGATGCTCACAATCCATTTTCCGCATTCCTCCGATCACATGTTCGGCTCAACATGGGGCTGATCTGTACCCTGCGTCTTGTAATAAGTGAGCCACTATCTGCGAGACATTATGTTTCTCTGCCTTTAGGACTGTGTCGTTTAAATATATATTAAAAATGTTGTCACATGTGCCACCCAGAACAATCGGCAATCTGAAGGTATAGGAGCAACAACCGCTTAACGTTATTGTCAAAGGCCTTTTAAATTGAACAAATAGATGATCAATCCCTAAATAGCCTTATTATATGCACTGCAATGCGCCAGACTCTTTTGCCGATGATTTCACTGAGTGGAGACGGGTGAGGTAGTGATAGTTATTTATTTACCATTGTGATGTGACCAAAAGAGAGGAAGAAAAATGAAAACATGAAAAAGGAGAACAAGGACCAAGGAAGGAAGGGTGAGTGTGTAAAAGGTGTTGTAAATCATAAAAGGGAACATTGTATCATAAAAGCCCAATATACTACTAATGCATGAAAAAGATTACTGACCTATCTTCTTTTTTTTTTTTCTTTTTTTTACAATCAGTAGTTGTAAATTGCCCCATTAATTTTTAACTTCGTGAAGCAGCAAAGTAAAAAACATTTTTGTCCCAACAGTGAAATTCTGAACACATATTTTAGGTGCATCTTGTTAAATGTTCAAAAAATAAATTAATCTCTTGCATTTTAACTCCATAGTTTCCAGCTTTGCTGTGTTGCAGTACAACCAAATATTTAACAGAAATACTTTAGAGTGACTTCAGATTTGGAAATGTTGGTTAATTATTGGGAAGTCTACTCTCATAAATCTCGCATGTTCATGAAACATGAAAAGCAGAACATTGGCTTATCTTTGTGAAGTGGAAGTTTGGGGCTGGATTGACTGAATCTAAATCCACTTCCTAAACCAAGTACAGATTTCATTTTACTCACTTTTTAATATTTGTATTTATTCACTGTTTATAAAGAAACTGTCAAGTGTTTCAATTAACTAATACATAATCTAATTCAATATTCAGAGAAACAGAAAGCTACATTAAAAACTAGAGTAAGACGGTGCCAACTTAAATTGGGAAATTGATTAAAATTATTTAGAATATGCCTTGACTTCTTCTGCAGTGAACTGCTATGTCACAGAAGATTTTACCTTAACATCTGTTCTTTTTGAACTTCTGAAGCTCCCACTCATGATTTTAAAAATGTTTGTTGTTGACACTGTAATGCTTAAGCTAGTATTTTATGTGTACAATTCAGTGAGGAAAAACCAGTTGGTCTAAAAAGTGAAAGAAAAAGTCAGATTATATTTTACAAATGAACATAAGGATCCTCATTCTTATAGGCACATCCAACAGTGTAATGAAACAAAAATTCAAGTGTTCAGTCATTCAGGGAAAAAAAAGTGGGAAGCTTGCAAAACTTAAACACCACCCCAAATGTGAAAGTATGGTGGGCGCAATGTGTTGTGTGTGTATTTGCTGAAGGAGGAAGTGCTGTGTTTCACATAATAGGCAATGTGATTTTGTGGAAAATTTCAAGCAACATCTTAAGACATCACCCAGGAAGTTAAAATGGACAAAGAACCTAATGACACAAATCTGTTGCAAAATGAGATTTAAACAATAAAGCCAGTTTTTGTTTTGGAAAAGCCATAGCAGAATCTCAATCTTATACAAGTCTGACCAGCTGCCTCCGAAAAGGCAATTAAAAGCCAGACTTGGTACCGACCAGTTCTGCATGGACGAATGAAACTGAATCTCAGCAAAATATTGTCACGCAAGTCATACAGTTGAAAAGAAATCCTACCAAATATTCAAACGTTGTCAAACGTACGTAACCCTCTGAATTCAAAGAAACGAGTAAAAATGACCCAAATAATTTTTTCATAATATTCTGGAACTGATAATTCTGAGAAAAAGAAAAAGGAGACATAATTAAATAATAACTCTAAAACAAATTTACTTTGTCTTATTAGAGGCAGTTTTGCGATTTTATTCTCAAGTTATTTATTTATTCACATGATAACTTTTATATATGTCTGGAGACAAGAATCCTGACAATGTAATTTATATTTTCAAAGCGCTCGAATCCTTATGTTGAATGCATCACACTTTTCTGTACAATAGAAAAAATGTGTTTTTAATTATGATGGATGGTCCTTGAGCAGACAATGCAAGAAGCATAAAATAATAATAATAATAATAAAAACATGCTGTCACATATAGTAGTGTGTCTCTTGTAACATCATTTCATATTTGATTTATTGTGGTTTATTAAAATATGCAGATAAATGTTCTATTTACCTACCTGGTTTTATTCGTTTCTGTTCTTCACTATTTAATGTTTCTATTGTTCTGGTTTTATTCGAGTTTAATAATAACAATATATCCATACATATAGTATAGTTCTATTCATAAACCACAACTTGTGACATACTTCACCATGTTGTTAAACGTAAAATGGAATGGCATGTGAAGCACTGTGGAAAAACCCTTAAAGCAAATGTCATGCTTTCACAGTTTCTAAAAACTAATTTTAACAACAATAACCTTAAGCAGCTGCGTTTCATATGAGGTCAGATGTTTCTCACATTGCTGCAACGTAGCCAACGAGCTCATTTCCTTTGGGTCATTGTTTCATAGTAGGACTAAAATATGTCCAAGCTTCAGTTATTAGACAGTGTAACATATATTTACCTCAAAATAGTTCATTGTTAACTCAATGAATGCTGGGTGTCCCGCCCATATCCTTTTGCTTTAAAATGAGCACACGTCCCCCATTTCACTTTGTGCTTGATCGTTAATAGTGGTGCTGGGACTCGCTGATGACCAGTTAATCCAGTAAATATGAGTAACGCCATCTGACAGCAACTCTTGCTAAGACTCATAAGAGGGGTTTTCTTCTTTTAACATAAACCTTAAAAAATTAAAATGTCCTAATAAAAAGTTTATATGGCATACAAGTATGTGTAAGATAAGTATGCGTACGTAAACAATGCTCAAACATAGTCTTTGTACTCAAATATTGTCTTTATACTCTTACTGTCATAGGCAATAAGTTCTAATCTAGGTTTCAAATTACTTTCTAAATGCTGAACCATTCATAGCATAAACATTGCTACTAACATGGTACTCAAATGTAGTAAGTAACACTTAAGAGTTTCTCAACAGGAAGTACTTCAATTTTACTTCATTGTGCAATTCCAATGTTGCTTAATCTTACACTTTATTATGTTGATGCTTTGTCTGCACTGCTGAAGAATCGCTTGCCTTGACATAAAAAGCCTTGATGTTTAGCAAAATATGCCTCACATTTACTCAAAAACTGCATTTTAAGATATGCCAACATAAGTGACAAAATAATAGTAAAAGACAACTGCGTGGCAATAGCTTTGCTTTCCCATAATGACATTTACCTGCAGCAAACTCTGAGTAATTCAAGGTTTGGGTCAGTCATACATCATGATGTTGTACCAGGTACTTGGCACTTTAATTCAACTCAACATCTCTTATCCACACAACAAAGTTGATATGGCAAGCTATTGAGTGGAATGGTGTAGCCCATTTCTAGTCTCTGTTCTGCATATTTATGTGCTAAGAACAGGGAGAGCTTCTCAGAACAAGCAAAGCACTGTCCATGATAAGCAGGGAGGGCAGGAGGATGAGCCTAGTTTGCAAAGCCATTATTGGTGGAAGCTGCGAGTTCAAAGAGAAAATGTCATTGACGTAACTTGCCCCATGACGCTAAACAGCTGAAGACAGTATGACCACTGAGGAAGATGAGAAAAGGCCTGAACAGAAAAAGACATGAGAGCATAAATGAGTTTGAACAGTCACCTTTACAGGACCCGTTTCCAAATGTGGTGGCAAGAAGCGTAACTTGCCACCACAAGTTACGCTTGATTAAGATTTTGGTGATGTAAAGTATCTGGAAAGTAAACGATGCTCCTGGCGTGATGTTTTGCGTACTGTGGGTATGTGCATATATGTTCTATTGTTTCTCCTGTTCGTTGTGAGCGTTTGTCTGAGTGACAAACAAGGCCTTGTTATGTCTGTGACTCTGTTTCCTGGGTTATAACAAACATCTCATTTGTTCAAGCTGAGACTGCGGAGCCAGCTGATAATTCCCAATCATGTTTGTCTGCATGTGTACGCAGCATCCTGGGATAGACAGATGTTTACTGGTGATTATGAATAACTGTAGGACTCTTGTGGTTACATCCAGCCATGATGTTCTAGATTTAACACCCTCCAACACACACAAAAAAATTGATGTTACTGATTATACTGCTGCATATTAACAGTCACATTACACATCTTGCATCTAATTCTCCTCAACTTGTTTTTTTTTTTTTTTTTTTTTTTTTTCTTTTGGGAAAAGAAAATTACCCAAAAT
>NW_015113281.1:183148-188092 GCF_001443285.1 Poecilia latipinna | reverse complement strand
TCATATTAAAAAGCCCATTTCCCATTTTGCCTTTAATTCTCCCCAAATTTTTTTTTTTTTTTTTTTTTTTTTTTATCCATTGTGAGAAGAGAATTACCCAACAATTCTCCTAATGAGGAGAAGCAAAAAGCAATTTTCTCAGTGTGCTTCCTGTTGTTTTTCCCCTGTGGTCCCCCACTTTGCTCCCTCCTCTTGTTTGTATCACTTTCAGCCCGACTCTAACATGGTTTAGAGTATGTCCTTTTAATGGCCATCTTCCAACATCTTCTTTTCACACTATGGCTTCCCAGCTATATGACAAAGTAACTTGTACTGCTGGGACAAAACCAACAAGTAGCACTAAAATTAAAAGGACTAAACGGAGAGCTGAGGGTGAAAATCTCTTGTTTATGCACCGTGAGGTAGTATCAAAAGGACAATCACATTAAAGAGAGACAATAAAGCTGCAGAACAGAAAAATTGGAGGAAAAAGGAGAGAAAATAACGGTTAAAAGGCGGGTAAAAGAAGGTTGAATGAATACAAAGTGGGCAATTCAGGAATATATGCTCTTCATCTGGGATGGTCATAAGTTTGTCTCATGATAATTTGCCATTTATGACTTTTTGCTATCTTTTCTCTCACCTCATGGTCTTCTCTCCTTCTTCTCTCCATAGTGAAACCCTGTACTTGTCTCCCAGCTTTACAACAATGTCAAAAATAGCAGTATAAATCGCTGACTAATCATTTACATGAAATTGCTCCTCACAGACGGCATATGATGCCAAGAGAACAGAGGAAAAATAAAGTACGAGTGCAGAAACCCTACCTGGCAAGATGAATCAGTTCTAGGTTACAATCCGCTAAAGACAGATAGAGGCTCTCCACACATCCCCATTAAAGTGGCCTACTTCCGCTGTCAAACTGGTGTGTGACTGTGTCTGTGGCTGACCAGCTGAGCTGGTGTGTGATTCTGTCAGTGTGGGCTAGGCCAACTGAACTGTGCAAATCTACAGAGTCTGAGAGAGACGGAGAGAGAGAAAGAGACACACAGAGAGAGAGAGAGAGAGAGAGAGAGAAAATGCCCAAGAGACAAAGTAGGTAGGCTCCCAAGCTGCACAAACAAGTGGGAAGGAAAGGAGAAGCTGTAGAGTGGGGAGGAGACAGAGATAATGAGAAGAGGCTAACGAATGGAGAAAGAGAGAAATATGGCTGTCCACAGAACAGAGTGACTGCTCCGTGATGCGCCCTGTGATTGCACGTGTGTATCTGCAAATATTGTTCAGCATGTGTGTGCCCATATTGCGTCCATTTGTGCCTCTACACCACTCCCGCCCTCAGTTTTCTTTGCAAAGACATTAAGGCACTACAGTATGGTCCCACAGGATGCACAAAGAACACAATGGACACATAACTGCTGTAAACACACAGACGTACATACAGGGAGGAAAAACACATACATCAACTGAGTGAACATAATGCAGCTACTGTTAAAGAATCACCATGTATAAAGCTGGACTGATGTCATATTTTAAAGAGTTTGGAGGGGAAACATTCAGTTTCTGTGCAGCAGCTGTTGAGCTCGCAGCCCTAAAAGGCAGTTTATTATAAGGTTGGCTGCAAATGCAAACAACATGGTTGGCTACACGTTCTTAAACTCTCTTTCAGTACAAATTGCTGGTATTGTAGAGCATTTTCTAAATCTAAATATGGCTTTTTTTTGTGCTTTGAGTAAAATAATATAATGTAGAACAACCCCGTCATAGAGCAGCATCTGAAATCTGCATGTGATCAAAATCTAATGTCTGACTTGTATGGTGAAAACACGTTCGATTTTGCATATTTAATCCTGCATTTTTTTCCTCATAATACAAATGTCACTAGAGCATTTATGCTACAAAGTTGTTGCTGATAACCTTTTGTTTCCCAATAATCATATTTGTTTCCTAGTCTGAACTCTGAGGCTTTATAAATATAGATATGTTTGTGCTCTGTAAGTGCTCAGAGTCAAAACCTGCCAAATTTCCAGACTTGGATGACATGAATGGAACTTCTGTAAATGAACAGTCTCGATATAGAAGAGGACTGGAAGGATTTTAAGGAGGTTGAAATGTGTAATTTATGGCTGCACGTTTGTTTCTGTCTGCAACCGTCTCACTATGAAGCAAACTGAAGGGTTTTTAGGTACTCAACTAAAGCAGATAGGCTTGTATGCAATGCTATAAAAATTTGACAGTTAATAGCCTCTTGTGATGACTCTTCATGCTATTTTGATTATATTGAAAACTGACCAACAATAGCAGCAATATACATTAGAGTTAGCATTAGTTTATTTCTTTTCTTACAAAAAATGCAAAATCATGCCAGCAATGATTTGGCATGATTCTGAAATTTGGTCAGAATCTACCAGATTTCTGACATCTGCATTGTTTGAATGGATTTGTTCTTCTTTCACATGTAAAATTATGTTTGTAACATTGGAAATGCATATTACAGTGGATTTCCAAGTGGAGGTAGGGAACGCATTGGGGTCACAATTCAATAAGCATAGAGTCTTGAGGAAACCAAAGTGAATTATGAAACAAATACATTTTTACAAGCATATTAATGCCATCAATCTTAGAAGACTAAAAAACAACACTCAAATATAAATGCAATATACTAGTAGCTCTTTCTATGTCCTGAACTTGTAACTATTGTTCACATATCAAATTGATATGTCATTGACTCTGCTTTCAGTTGTTGAGCTAAATATTTGTTTCTAAGCCAAAGTTATAAAGAGTTTTTTTTTTTTTTTTTAAATATAAGAATTCAAATATTTAAGAAAATGGTGATAAGCAAAATATCTACAATGAAATGTCACTGATTTCCAGCTTCTAAGTTGGTTTTCTACTTTATATTAGACATAATAAAACATGTTGGTACTGTGTCTTCTACCTCAAAGCATTGTTAATCTATTTGGGGTGGCACAGAGAGAATCTGTAGAATCTGTGAAATGGGATAAAGATAAGTGTAATGTCAAGTTGGCATGCAGTCTCAAAGACCTGGAGCTCAAAATACCGTCATAAAAACTCAGATCTGGTCATCAATTTAAGAAATATTTGATTAATTTAATTCCAGAGAGGTTGTGTCCATTGATTAGTGAAAAAGGCATAAATACTTGAAACATTCATTTTTTAATAAACGAATAAATTGACACCCCTTTCACACTGTTTACCTTAATATAGTTTAAGAAATGCACAAACTTTGTTTATGATAAAACAATTGTTTTAAATGGCATTTTAAAATCTAAATCTGGTAGGAGTATGAGCAACTCTCAGATTAACAGTGCATTCAGTATCAACAACAATACTTTCAAAGGCAAATGAATTCAAAATAAGCCTTACAGAAACTGGTGATTCAGTCTTCAAAAAACTTAACTTGAGCGGCAAACTCTAGCTCACGGCATTTATTCTTTTATTCATTCTCCAGTCCCTGAAACGGTTATCTCAATAAACAATAACAGAGATTGACATTGAAGAGAAGAATACACACTTACAGACTCATACACTCACACACTGCCCTGGTCAGAAGCTGTCAATCACTGAGGCTTTAACATGGACTACAAAGCAAGACAAAGGCACACAAGTACACATTTCTTTAAAATCACAACTGTGCAACTTCACGCGCTACAAGCCAATTTTAAGCCTTTCTAGCTGTGGAACATCAAGAACTCGAATCAGTCAAAATCTGAACAACAAGGGAGCAGAAACAGGAATCTCTACCAACTGGTTTTCCCCCGCTTTTCCAACGAAAATCAAACAAGCCCAAACGAACCACATGCCTTAAATCTAATCACCACGTCAAAGCGCCACAAGTCTCTGAATGAGCTCCGAGTGAGAATCCCGAAGAGGTTTGTATACGTTACCTTAGACACTGGCATCAGGACAGGCAGCGCTGTTGCTCGTCTGAATGAGTGTATAAAGTGTGTTGTTGTTGTTGCTGCTGCTGCCGTGTGTCCCAGTGTGCAACGGCAGTGTTCATCCACAAACACTGTCAGCAGCTGCACAAGTAGATGCGGATTACTTATCCTGAGATTTTTTTTTTTTATATATATATATATTTCTGTGTGTTCCTCAAAACAATTTCAGTGCCGCTTTTCTCCTCCTTGCTTCTTGTTTCTTGTCTGTGTTGTTGCTGCAGTCCCGGCTTCTGCCCCAGCTCGGTGATAACGTGGATGCCAACGTGTGTGCAAAAGACAGCGAGAAGGGAAAAGGTGGGCGGAAGGAGGGGAGCTAAAAGGGGGATTTGGGAGAAAAAAAAGAAAGACAGATGGAATCAGAGGGAGAGAGAGTTGTGAGCATGAAAAGGAGGAGTTGTGAAAATGTGATGTATTAAAAACCTTTAGAGGAGGGTGGGGGGGTGGGGGGGGCTGATGGAAAAAGATCAAATACAACTAACTCTGCTGAGACCAAAGCAGCCTGTGTCCTTCATTCCCTCCCTCCCCTCTTTCTCCCATTCTATCGCTTCCCCCTTTCTTCCCCAACTCGCTATTTTTAGAACTTGCTCGGCCGTGAATCAAAGCCTCAATTTAAAACCTGTAAAGGAGCAGAATGGTTAGGGCCGTGTCTTTTGCTTCTAATGAGACACACACACACACACACACACACACACACACACACACACACAAACTAACCTGCTCTCTTTCACTGACCGTTTGTCTGCTTTGCACCTAAAGGGAGTCATGCAAGCTATCCATCAGGCCTTACCTAATCATATCATGTGCTAATATATAAAGAGCTGTGCCTAAACAGCTATTTCAAACCCCGTTGGCTATACTGATTGGATTGATGTCCTGCTATTCCTATGAAGCCAAAGGTATGGGAGAACAGAACCCAGATGAGGCATGAAGTAATGAGTGACATTTAAAAGGTAAAAGATCAACTTAAGGGAAGCTAAGACTTTATTGTTTCCCTTCCCCCCCCCCC
>NW_015113281.1:170278-180061 GCF_001443285.1 Poecilia latipinna | reverse complement strand
TTTAAAAGGAAAAGAATAACTTTAGGGGAGCCTAAACTTTATTTTTTTCCCTCCCCCCCCCCCCCCGATTACTCTTTTTTTATTGGCTGGCAAATTGTTTACAATTCTAAATGTCACAGCTGTATAAACGCTTATATTAATCAAAAAGGGTCTTTGGATCAAAGTGAGCCTATTAATGTAGGAATTAAACTCTTATCCCAGTTCCATTACATGCTCGGTGGAGCAGGCATCATTTTTCACAGTGAAGAATGTGCATAATTGAACCTGAGAGGGATGGACTTCATGCTCCGCATTCCCTTCTTAGGACCGAGTCTGCACCGCTCTTATCTACAGAACCTTCTGTGGGGATGCATTACCATTATGTAATCCAGTTATGAATAGTTAAAAGGTAAGTTAAAATCAAGCTAAGCAATATTCCATCGTGGGAAAATCATTAATTCTTTCAGAAAGTCAGGGGAATTAACTCAGCATGGCACATTGCAATGATTAACAGTGTTCAGCCTCGTGTATGTTTGTTTTTGCATGAATGTGTCCGTGAACATCAGAGAGGAGAAGGTGGCGGGTGATAGAAGAAGAGACTAAATGTAGTGGTACTCACAGAGTGCAGTGGGATGAAAGTGGAAGAAAGAATCGGTGCTTTTCCTGCATTCAGTGTGAAGTTGCAACTCGGATTTGGGATTGACGTCACCTCTGAGCTAAGCCTCTGGGAACTGCTAACTGTGAGGATAACTACTACTAGCAACAAGGCGATGCCAGAGTATTTCTCTCTAATTAAAGGTTCCAAAAGTTAAGAAGCATATTCACAAGCACAGAGAGTAATGTTTTATTCAATCACAAATGATTAGAGGTGCAAATTAAGTTGTGGGAGTTAATTAACCGTTAATTCCCACAACTTTAGATATGCTTTAAATTCACAGTGCCGATAATAGATACTAAAAAAATTGGGTGTTATTTTTCATTTTTCCAAATTAGACTATAGAAAAAGACTTGAGTAAGTGAAATGTTTCATTTACTAACATAAGAAAATGTAAAGACCTAAAAGAGAAAAAAGCAGCAACAATAAAACCAAGACAAGGCAAAAGAAAAAAATAAGGATTGGTCTGTTACTTTAAATTTTCAACCACAGAGAAAAATGTAGAAGAAAGTAAAAAAACAAACAAATATGTAGTCAAACAACACCATCTGTGTGCAAAAGTAAACCAAAGATTCCTTTCAACCTACAGCTGCCTCAGTCATGCTTTTCAGTAGTTTTCATGCCTTTTATATATTCCCAATCTTGGATATTGTACTCTTCCATAACAGGCTTATTTGATTTGTTTTTTGTTTGTTTTTTTTCTTTTTAGCAAAATAGCACATTTGTAGATTATGAATTGTCCATAATCTATCAACTATTTCATAAAAGTAACTCACGTCTGCCATATTCAAATGAGTGAGTTCTAAATATGGATGTCAAGACAACATGCCCCAAAAATAGCATGCGGTGCGAGTGGTGTGTGTCTGAGCACGGATGTGTGAACGGAGGTGATGAGCAAAGGGAAGACGAATAGAATTCATCCATATCTAATTAGAGACACCGAAGGGGAAACGGCTTCAGCGCAGTGAATCAACAAGAGCACGATATGTACGTCTTCAGATGTTTACCGTAATTAAAATTACGTTTAGATGCTGTAAATTCAAGACCATGGGTGGCGACTGTGAGTAGAAAAAGAATAAAAACTTAATGAAGTTTTATATGCTTATGTGTCACTCCTCGTATTTTATCTCTTCTTTAATCTCGTTTGTCGACCAACTTTGAAAGGATGAAGAGAAATCAGTACTTTACCCCGACTAATATTTCTGTAATATTGCCCTGCTGACCTAATGTCAATTGTCGCTCTGTTGGAGCTTGATTGTAAATCCAGATGAAGCAGTAATATGTGCAGCTGTGTAAGATCTTACAATCTCACGGCCGAGTGTTTTCAGTCAATGAGTAGACCGCAAATAATCTATTTTTAATTTCAATCATAATATTATTATGGTTGTTGATTTTGTTGGATCGAACCTGCCAGCATTTAAAATTGTGTACACACCAATCACAGGTGCATCGAAGGTAGTGCAGCAAATCCAATATTTTAAAAACAATTATTTTCATAAGGATTTTATAATAAGAAAAGAACACCAAAATTAATTTTGTAAATTAGAAATTAGATACAGCTGAAATGTGACAAATCTGAGCAATCGTCTGGTGACACATCATAGCGAATCACTCGATGGTTACGATGCCAAAATGCAGCACAATGGAACCAGACAAGAAAAGAAGACAAACACTCCCACTCATCTGGATGAGGTTAAAGGTTACCACAGCAACATAGTACAGATTTTTTTTTCTTGATCTACAGAAAAATGGTTTTAGCTACTGACCCACAAAACACCACTGATAAAGACTTCAGAGCTTGGCCATCTCACTTCTTGAAACGTACAAATGTCTCAACAAGAGTAAAATTATGCTTTCGGCAATAATCGTAAACTTTCTTTTATTTTCTTATAAGCCTTCTACAATCCCCATTTATTGCTAGAGAAGCCATATTCCAGCTTTTGAACCCATTAATAACTAGTAAGAATTTTGACAAAATATGTACTTTACAGCTGTACTAAAGTATATAACTTATATTGTATGACACCACATATTTGCTGAAAATGATTTTGAAAATTAATAAAGAAAAGGTTTCTCACCTAGCACTATTGCATGACGCCACTGTATGCACAAATGTTATGGGAGTAAAATAGAGAAGGACTACTTTTAAACTCTTCAACTTCATCTGATGTGGATGACGTTATGTATTTTGACAAGGAATAATCCCAGTCACCAATCAAAGCTGCTTTTGGAATAGCTGAAATAGACCAACAAGCTCATATAAATTTTGTTGAAACTTCATGGCAGGAAACCGACCAAATTAAAAGAAATCTTCCAAATCAACCAAAATTAATATGAAACATCAAGATGAAGAATGCATTCTTAAACCAACTGTGAAAATAAACAGATGTAAACATCGTTATGGAAAAACTGAATTTTTAACTACAAACTTCTGTAGCGTAAAAAATTGTTTGATGTTTATTCCATTGTATGCTTTCTCCACACTAAAATAAGGAGAAAAATCTCTGGGATGAGCTAATTAAAGGAGGGAATGTGGTAAAATAAGACTGAAATAGAAGACAAAACTCATTCACTCGTTCAGAAGTCCAATTAAATGAAAGAAAAGAACTTATTTTGAAGTTGTTTTCTGGTCCTGCTTGTTAAAACAGAGTGTTGTGAGGAGGAAAGATCTGCTTATCAAAAGTTGCACATTCCTAAGCACTTCTTCTCAGTCACTGAACTTCTCATATCGCTAATCGAATGCTTACGTGCCTGCCTGACATGTATGGGGGATGTGATTAATTAGGGTGGAAGAGAATATAATTCATCATCACACTCAAAGCGTACCAAAGAAATAGAACAAGAAAGGCCCTCTTGTCAGTCGTCAAAGTTTCCTCCAACATAAGTACTTGAATGTAACCATGTCTGCAGCTAAAGCAGATTCTCATAAATGGGAAATGAGAGGAGGACAGCCGAACTGTTCATTAGCAGAAGCAGTCATCTTTCTTCACTTTTTATGTGAATGTACTGATTGTGCTCAAGTAGAAAATTATACAACTTTTCAACTCCAGATAGTCTGCTTTGCTCTTCTGACTCAGAGAAGGAGTGCCAGCATTACACATCAAATGCTAACTGTGTGAACGTGGCTGTCATTTTCAATACAGGCGGTCCTGTTTAGATTCCCTTTTCACTCTGTGTGTGTGTGTGTGTGTGTGTGTTTTGCGTGTGTGTGTGTGTGTGTGTCTGTGCGCACAGCTGTGCAAATTTATTTTTCCCGCATCTTAGTGGTTGATACTATTCAGACGAAAATGTACCGGAAGCTTTCCATTGGAAGAGTTTGGAGACATTTGATGTGCTTTAGGACATTTCTCCACAAGGCTAAATGTTTTATTTTTTTGTTTTCTTTTATAAAAATAAAAGCAAATGCAAGATTTTAAGTATATATTTGAGGTATGTTGCTGTGTTTACTGCTAAAAAGGATTGGGTTTCCTAAGATCAAAAACATTCAAATGAATATACAATCATTTGAAGTGATGGTAAAGAAAGGAATATGCCTAATTGTTTTATAATAATATCTGGTTTGACAATGCAGATTTGTACTCAAAGGACACAGATCCATCTGGTAAATAAAGCAAAAAGAATGAATTGAAACCTTTGAACTAAAATTTTATAATTTATTGAAAACTTTCAATATCACATATATCAATCCAGTAATCAGGCGGCAAAAGTCAGAGAAATTAGAAGAGATAATAAAATTGCTCCAATTGTTTTCTCTGACACAGAGTAGGTCTAAGAATATCAAATAATACTCGTGGAACCCAACTTTCACAGTCACAAGAAGATTACTGACCATCCTGCTGAAAAAGTCTATTTTTTCTCTAAAGAAATATCAACAATGTTCAGCGACCGAAGAAAGTAGGGCAGCTGCTGACATCAACACTGTGAAGAAATAAGCCTATTTGCCAAAAAAGACATGAACGAGAACGGAGTTGGAATGGATTTGGATTCTGTGTGTGTTTCCCTAAAAAAGTATCCTGGTTTCCCTGCTCACTAGAAAAATAATCCTAGAGAGAGGTGCGCACTTCAGCTAAGTGTGAATTTGCTCTGTGCGTGAAGGGGAGAAATAAGGGACCTGACACAAGGGAAATGTGAGAATCAGAGGGTAAATGTGTAAAGCTCTTTTGCAGCACTTCTTGAATGCAGGCATGGAAATGCCTAGTACATGAAATGCGTAGTTGATTCAGATTTTAAAAATTTCTTTTAGCGTTGACACAATAGTAACAATGAGAAGAAATGAAATGAGTTCACCTCTGATGAAGGAAAAACTGTTTAAGTTCAAAGCAGTGATGGTTGTGGACTAAATCCCAAAGCACAGTTTTACACTCATCAACAGAGGAATAAATTACAAATAAATTAAATAAATTATCACTTTAGTATTGTGGGTTTTGTTTTTTTATGCTTATGTAAAGTAGATTGCCTCTGTTGAAGGATGTGACCCACATGTATCCTCACGTCTATCTATGGGAGTGTGTCCTCCTTTCCAATGCAGACCCCCCAAAGGAACACACAGGACACACAAGGACTTTATCTTCACATCTTTCATACTTGACAAAACTGATTTGCATATAATTAAACATAGTTGAAGGTGACTGAACACAAACTATTTGCCTCTGAGGTACTTTGGAGAAATGCAATCAAAAGTGAACTAATTTGTCAAGAAGTAAAATGCTATGATTAAGCACGCATTTCGTTGCCTTCAGGAAAGAGTTAACGTTCTCATTTACTGCAATAAACGCTTACAAGAAAAAGATCCAAAGAGCTGCACAAAAACCATGAAAACAGGCCAGATGAAAGACAATCTACTAAAAAAAAACGACTCTTTGCTCATTTCTTCTAATGTTTTGGTATGTTTTCATCACGTGGCGATTGGAAAACTATCTGAACTTTAAAGAATACACACTAAAGAATCTGTAATAAGACTAACTTGAAGAGTTACTTAATATTCGCTAGTTGAGACTCTGACCAACAGACAATCTCAGAACATCCCATGTTCTGTTGCTGCACCGTATTTTAATTCCTGGGTCTCATTTAGGTTGGTAAAAATCAACACATAGGGTAATGTCTGGTAGGTGGCCTGTGTGCCAAGCCATAGTGTCCAGCAATCCTTTTCAAATGTCTTCTATTCAGAAGCTTCAACGCTGACGTCCAATAATCTGTTCTTTCCCTGAACACCCCATCATGACACGTCCTTGTGCTAAAGGAGCAAATTTGATGCACATTAATTGCAATGACGCATCGCAGAACTCCCAATGCGCCCTGAAGGAGGGTAAATTGTTTAGTCATGAGAATTTTTTTTTTTTTATTTCCGTTATTTCTTAAAGATATTTGAAGCTATAATGTCTGCCTGTTTAAACTCATATTGAAACAACAACATAAATTAAAGAGCACCCTTTTCCCTGTGAGACACATCTTCAAAAAAAGAAAAACACTTAAATTAAAATAACAAGAAATGTGGTTAAGTAAGGACGTTTCTATAACATGTCTGACCCGAGACAGAAAGGAGTTTGTCCATAGAGTTTGGTAAAGACCTCTCGAGTAGCACTGATGTGTGTGACTCGGCACGCTTGCCACATTCTTTGATCATTGATTATGTTCAATACTTTTGCCCGTGTTTGGTTTTCATTTGTTTCAGATCCACATAACTGATACCATATGAGCATACAGAAAACTGCAACATATGCATCCAATGGCTTTGCCATTGCTGTAGAGAACATTCTAACACATTATTAAGACAAAACACTGCATTTGTAAAACTTATATTTGAAAAAACTGTCTAAGGGTAACATCAGATGAATTCCTGAGCAAGGCTCAAGAAGTACATCTCAAAGTGGTTTGAAAACGGCAAGGTATTTGGATAAATCTCTTGAGTGCAGGGGGATTTAAAGTGCAGAAACACACATGCATCTCAAATATACTGCATATTGAAACAGAGAGGAAATAATACACAAAAAAAGCAAGAAAAAGGGATGAAAGATTGCCGGCCTCTCTTTCCTTTTTTCCTCCTCTCTTTAATACGCTGATGAAATGAAGTCCTAATGTACAACAGGTGGGTCTTCTGCACAAGGTTATTTATTTCTTTTATTCACCTTTCAGCTGAACGCAAATGAGCTGGGAAGAGAATGACATGTCTATCTCGCTCATTAAATATAAAAGAAGTGAAGATTTGGAGAAACAGAAAAGGCATTAGCATTTAAATTAACAAGAAATGGGAATGTTAAAATAAATGCTGTAGAGCTAATCTAGTCAGATAAAATCAA
Source organism: Poecilia latipinna (assembly GCF_001443285.1). NCBI lineage: Eukaryota > Metazoa > Chordata > Actinopteri > Cyprinodontiformes > Poeciliidae > Poecilia > Poecilia latipinna. The sequence continues at coordinate 173,131 of NW_015113281.1, read as the reverse complement.
AAACAAATTCATATTACTGGTAGCAATACAAAATTCAGTCCAAAATTCAATAAATAATTCAAACGCACTAAATAAGAGCTGTCTGAATTATGACAGACTATTCATCAGACATTAAAGATCCTGACAGTAAAACAACAAAAAAATCATTTTGTGTACATTTCCCATGTGGAGCTTAAGATGAATAACTTGAAGGTTGCATTCAGAGTCTCACTTAAATCAGAGAAGATAAAGCCAAGTAGCACTTTCAAATCACAGTGCAAATTCAAAGGTGCTCTCAATGTTTGATGTCTAGAACCACTGACTGCGTTTTAAATAATCTCAGAGTAAATAAGAAAAAAAAAACTAAAATTATCTTCAAATCAAGGTTACGTAGATCAAAAGGCCTCTCCATCGTGGAGAAGCTTAACTAATTTCGACTGGAGTTTTAAAACACTCTCTCTGTTTGCAGCTTTACACCTCCTTTTATTTGGATTTCACTCTGCAATCTTACTTTCAAAAGAGGTCGTAGGAGGCAGCTCTCTTACTGTCTCTACAAACAGTTTCAAAGCAAACTTGCTCTAAAATTTACGACTTGCGCTCTGGTCATGGTCACAACTGGGAGAAGATTCAGCTCAGGTGAAAGGTTGTTTAATTCCCTTCATTCAAAGAAATTGCAACAGGTCTGCAAAAGTAAAATTCACTCAGAATATGTTTGTAATACTCATGCATGGCAGTGTGAAATGCGATTCATTGGAGTTGAGTGTTTTTCAATATATTGGAGGAATATTAAAGTCTTTAACTTAACACTTTAGAATCAAACCATAATTTAAAAAAAGTTAACTTCAGCAAACTGGTAAAAATCAGCAGTGACCTTTTGCTCAAATGTGGGCTGATATGAAAAAAAAAGTTATCTGAATTAGCTGAACTGGCATATTCTTATCCTAATGCATTGATTTTAAGTAAAATTGGTTTCCATAATCAAAGAACTCTGTACTTTGAAAACAAGAGTCACTAAAAGCTGTAAACGGGGGAAGTCTCACTTAAAATCTAGAGAATATAGAGTTTTGTGGATGTGAATGAATTTTCTTGATAGACTATTATGCTGCACGCTACGACTATGATAGAAAACCAAAACCTGACAAACAAATTACAACGCTGATTTTTAAATTAAACAGCATGAAGCACAGCTCCAAATGACCTCATCTCAGCACCCGATCGCAGTTACACATGGTTCAAAAATAAAGGGGAGATAGTATTTCAGTCAAGCCAAATAAAAAAAGTGCTGAAGAAATACACGGGCCGCTATTTATAACAGCAAAAACTGTTTCCAAGTGTGCAATGTTTTAGACCGTATATACTTGGAAGCATGTGATGTTCACAAGGCATCTGTGATAGTAGGGGCGGCATGAGCAAATATATGCATTCCCATGTGTTCATCTATTTCCTGATTCATCTTCGGAAATTGAAAACGCTCCTGGATGTGCGTGTCCGTGTGTCCTACCTGTTCAAAATGCGGAACGGAGGGCTCCCTCCTGTGAAGCTGGAGTTGCTTGTCAATGTTGTCCTTCAGGCACTGACACACGCGGCGCTTCTGGTCCGCTGAATAGGCTTCCAGGCTGAGCAGGCAGTCACACTTCTAGAGACAGAAGGGGGGGTGGGGGAGAGAGGAGCAAAAAAATAAATAAATGTGGGGGTTGGGGGAGAAAAGATAGCAGGCAGTTAGCCATTAATGTCAGAGACATAAAGAGAAAACTATATTTCCTGTTGCAGCAAACAAAAGGAAAAAGTTGAGATTTTAAGCCTTTTTTTAAAACAAGACAGAATATTTATTAAAGTATTAGTGGTATTAAAAAGTATTTTACAAGCTTGTTCTTGTAGCTCTATATTTCTTTCCAACATTTTATAATGCCTTCACATTCAGCTGTTACCTGAACTTCCTTTTCTTCCGCCTTGAACACCGAAACGCTCGCTTTAGTGAAATTGAATAATGGCTCGCTTCTACTTCAAGCAGAATTTGATATGCTGACGGAACGATTGCGTAACCAGACTCTAGATGGCACTCACCGAAAGTGAACAAATCGATACATCGCTTGGAAGTACAAGAGGAAGAACATCTGACAACCAATGCTAAACTGGTTAGGGGTTGGCAGAGCCTGCTGGTTTAGGTGCTTTTCGCACAAGCGGACAAAAATACCTCTTTGTAATTATCACAATTTCCTCAAACTTTGACTCACTGGTGTGCAATAAAATAAATAATGTGATGTGAACAATGTGATTGTTGGTGTGCATGTTCATTTTTATTTCCATTTTGTGCACTTCTCTGAGAATGATGTTTATATTGCCTTTTAAATGTATTCATAACCCTTGAGTTTTGTTTATATTTTGCTAAATTAGATCCACAATCATTAATTTTATGTAATATTCCAACAAAAAAAGCAGAAAGGATTATGTATTAAAAGAATAAGCATCTGAAAAGTTAGTACATATGTATTGTCCTCACTTTATTCTGAAACCACTAAATAAAATTCTGTTCTCAGAAGTCACCTAATGATCAGAGTCTATTTGTGTGTAATTTAATCTCAGTATAAATACAGATGTTCTGTCACTATATTGAAGGTATGGTAGTGAGCATTAGTTAATAAACAACCCAATGAAGACTGAAAAAAACACCAGGTAAAGTTATTCAGGGACATGCAGCTAATATGTCAAAACATTGGTATTGTTGAACGGAAACAATACCAATGTAAAAAGTCACATTTACAATTTGCTACAAGTGAAGTGAGGGATTCAGCAAACACATGGAAGAAGGTGCTCTGGTAGGATTAGACAAGATTTAATTTCTTGGCCAACAAAAAAGTTTCTGCATGTGCTGGA
>NW_015113281.1:166242-167252 GCF_001443285.1 Poecilia latipinna | reverse complement strand
GAAGTGAGGGATTCAGCAAACACATGGAAGAAGGTGCTCTGGTAGGATTAGACAAGATTTAATTTCTTGGCCAACAAAAAAGTTTCTGCATGTGCTGGAAAAAAATGCACCCACTGAAAATAGCATCCATACGGTATTGGTGATGGCATTGTGGCATGTGGATGCTTTTCTGCAGCAGTGACATGCAACCAGGTCACAACTGATGGAAAAATGAATTGAGCTAAATACAGGAGAAATCTTCAAATAAAACCTTTTGGAGACTGTGAAAGACTGGAGTTTCAGCTTCCAGCAAGACAGCCACCCTAAACGTAGATATCTTTGCTTTTATCGATGGATATTAATGTGTCAGATTGGCCAAGTCAAATTCCAACTGAGCTTAACATGTCCATTCCCAATAAAGCAATGTTTATGGACACAATGTGACAAAAAGAAAAAAAAGATGTACAACTTTCACAATTCACCGTATTGTTAAACAAATCAGATGCGATTGATGAAGATTATTATTTTTTCCCACGATACTGGCAATAACGATTGCTTTAAAAGTAAATGTTTTGATATTTTAGTTTACCCATTTTAATATGGGTTTTGTCATTTTGTTGTCTACAGCAGCTGCGTCTAAGTTTTATTTCAAATAAATGTTGGAATTTGATTACAATTTTGAATCAAGCTAATTGAAAGATCTGTAATTAATTAATCACAGTTAATCACATCTTAATTGAAAACCATATATTAACAAAATAAGCAACGATTTCAATTACAAAAACTGTTTTGCTTCTAAATTACTGAATAAATAGACATGGGCTCAATAACAAGCATGTTTGTAATTTTTATACTGGTATTTCTGTTATTTAGCACTTTCACATGTCAACTTTACATTATGGGCTGCTAAAAAAATGCAAAGTTTCGGCAGTCAAGTGTTTCAACATCATTTATCTAACTTCCTTGTAAAAATAATTTGCATATGATGTTGCAACATCTTTTGCATTAAGATAGCAGTTTAGGCTTAAATC
>NW_015113281.1:104718-163046 GCF_001443285.1 Poecilia latipinna | reverse complement strand
TTACACATAGTAGTCATTTTGGAACAAAATGTAACTCTCAAGAGGCCTAGAAATAGATTTTGTATATTGTCTGAGGATGCCGCTTGTGCATCAGGTTTATGGTTGTATCAGGAATATAACACAAAGTTACAGCTTGGGACTAAATCAACACAGAAAAGCAATTAATTGTGTTAGAATTTTTCAGATCTCCCGGCCCCATTTTGAACGTTTTTAGCTATAGTATACAAACAAGCTGTCTCCTTCCAAAAGATTGTTTATTTGCTTCTTTGATGTTTAATCAATGCTTCCTGATAAATTATTGAGCCACAGCATTAGAGACCATGCTCACCTTTACTCTCTTATGTTTGGTTTGTGTAATGAAAATGAAACAAATTCATCAAATTTTATTTTATTTTTTTCCATTTTGTCTCCACTGTCCTACATAACAATTCCCATCCACCTCTGTTGCTCCGTTTCAGGCAGTTCCAGGGAGAAACATTCGTCCTGACATTTTTGGGCACGAGTCGGGCTATGAATAGAACTTTACCCATTTTGTTCAAGTCTTCAGAGATTGACTGAAGTCCTCTAGGCCTGTTTCGACGCTTGATGCCCTGGTCAGTGGTGAGTCATTTGGGGAGTACATTTGCCTGTTTTTCAGGCAATGAGGTCTTTTCACGTCTGACTCCGTTTGTAGCACTTTTACAAACAGAGTGAACGTGTTTGGGGGGGCTCTGCAATTAAACCTGTGTCATTGTTGCTGATGTAAGGAAAAGGGGAATTAAACCTTGAAGAAGGCTGGGAGTGTATTGATCTAAAGTGGAGCATATAGATGAAAAGAGGACAAAGGCATAGAAAGAGAAATAAATAGACAAAACTTAAAAAGAGAATCAGCTCAGATACAGTAGCAAAAGCATTTATTGTATCGAACCTGACTGTTCAATTGCAGCGCAACATGATAAAATACGTGCTTTTTCAGACCAGGCTGAAATCAATCTGGATGTTCTTTGATATCCATCATTTAGACCGAATTGGAGTCTGTAAGGGTACGACAAAGCCTGTGATAGTCAAACACACACAAACAAGTAAACCAGTTCCATGTTGCTCTGGATGAAAATCTTACATTTCCATCTAAGATTGTTTGTGTGTTCCCATACACAGAGTTGCACACTACATGTTGTGAAAGGTCATAAGCGGTTTGCAAAAAGCTCCTCAAAAAGCCGTGGGGTGGAGTGAAAAAAAGCACGGCCATCATGCTGGAAATAATCCTGTACTTACTGCTTCCCGAAGAGCAAGACATTTTAAGGACATTAGAATGTAGAACCACAAACCTGAGGCAGCTCTTTCTTTTTCATCTACATGAATGATGATTAAAAAACCTTTTATTCTCGTTTAAAAATATATATGAACAACCAATGACACAAAACGGCTACATCCCTTAAAGTTACTAGCATTAATTTGTCTCAAAAGGTTTGGCTTGTTATATAAAACCCCACTGTTGTGAAGTAAAGAAAATTCATATGATGCTAACAGATCAGAAATGCTAAAAACAGAGCAGCACTTGGAAAGGCACAGACAAACACACCAACCAAAATTACATTGCCTGCACACCACCAGATTGAATTCTGCAGTATAATCTGGCTCTGTGTTTAGTAAATGATTCAAAAGATAAAAATAAGAAGACAACAAACTTGGACAGTGATTCACAGTCTAACAACAGTCCCAGAGACACAGGAAGGCTTGCACCTCTCATCTCCTTTCTCATCTGCCAAAAAAAGGAAATGCTTCCATAATTTAACTAGAAATCACGCTGATATAAAGAAGGATTTGCTTAAGTGACCCAAGTCACCCTTATTGTGCAATGCGTTGTAATGGAATGTCTTACTTAATTTAGACAAACAACAAAATACTGTAGAGCTCAGTAGAAAACCATAAATATGAATATTTGAAGATACAACTAATATCCATTGATGTTTCACTCAAATAGCAAAAAGAAAAAAAAAATCAAACACAAAGTTTTGGTGTTTGAAAAACCTTTGGAAATTTATGACATTTTGATTCCAAACTTATAAGTTATTTTCAGATCTATTATAGCTTCTTGGCATTAAAACAAGACGCAGTTACTCTCCCTGGGTATCCCTTTTTTTGGACGCTCTGTAATTTGTAACTTTTACTGGCTGGGTCAGGTCGCAAATGAATCCCTCCTTAATTCAACAATAGAGTGAGTGTCTGTTTCAGAAAAGGATCGCCTAAAAAGGCACATTAGCTAAAATAGCTCGTCCGCCCCCTATTCTGCCTCCTACATTAGTTCACCCCCCGTTTATAAATCCACCCCTCCACGAGATGCACATAAGACCTAATGAAACCAAATTCAATGAATGGCCACTGGTCTGCCATGGAGTAGCTAAAAATACAGACAGCATTTCCCCGTAATCAGATTGATTAAAGTGCTCCTTGGTTGAAGCCCTCCCCCTGAGCCATCTGGCAGATGAGTTTTCAGCGTGTTCGCTGTCAACACGGCTCACCTAAACTGCCTAGGTACACGTTTGCATGGCTTCAGTGGGATCTTTCTTTGCCTCACAACGCCTGGTGATAATGAGCCAGCTGAGATGTTGCGCTGCGAAGTGGCAGCCATCATATGTTTGCTATCGGAGATTCAAGCAGAGTTCGACAGTTCTGGAAACATGCCAAATGTTTTGCATTGCACTGAGATAAGAAAACTGACAGCGTTCTTGTGCCAGAACCCGAAAGAGGAATCTCTGGCCTTCTTGTTCCAGGCTCAATGCCTAATTATTTCTGCATACACATACTAGAGAACAATTAATCTTATTCAATAAAAGTACAAATTCCCAAAACTAAACCATTAATTTGGCAAAAATGAAAATATCAAGGGATTTTTTATTTTTATTTTTTTAAACATCATTAGGTCCCTAAAACTCACTGTTGTTTTTCCACCTACTGCTCTGCCTAAGCCTGTTACTCACTGCATTGTGTGATTTGAAACAAATCTTTGGCATTCAGATAAGCCGCTTATTATTCAGTTGTGTGCTCAAGAAAAAATAAATAAATAAAAGCAGACGGCTAATTTTTTATTTATTTATTTTTTATTCCAGAAGAAGTCCTCTCAAATGAATCTGACCACCACAGATGATTACAGTACTATAATTAGTAAGAGCATGTTTAATAAGGTAACCACAGCCTCTATTATGGTAATAAAATGGACTTGAGTGTGCACACAATCCAAGCAGTTAATGATGGGTAAAAGCGCAGTAGGGGATTTTAGGTTTTTTATTTGTGTGTTAATGCCAGGAAAACAAGGCCCCCAAATGGGTTCTAGAAAACACAGAATGTAAAATTGCTACATTTTTTACAAAGAGCTCCATCAGAACCATATTTATCAGAAATTATAATGAAAGTTCACACCCACCGTCACAACAAACAGCGTCATATTCTGTTAGTCATAGTATTTTAATTGGTGCCAAGCATGGGATCATGACTCATACGTTTATGACGGACTACTATTACAAAAATTGTTCTAAGATTTGCACGTCTAAACTCTTCTGTCCAACTCTCTACTCCTCTCGCTATGATACGTTTTTCCTCCTAAATGATGACTTTGTGACTGCTGCATTTAATGGGTTTTATGGCTGCCACACAAGTGACAAGAGCTAATGATGCTGAAGCAGCCGGCTAAATCTCGCAACATAATATTCCTACTAATGTCAGTGGAACTGCTTAGACCTTCCTGTCCTCCACATTGTTTCCCTCCATTATTTTTTTTTAAATTGCCACTCCCTTTACAGCCACAGTCCACCGACATGATGATTCAGATAACTGTTCCAGACTAAATTGCCTATTAAGTGCCAATTTTCTTTGATGTTTATAATTCACACGTAATTATCCACATTGACTTTACCAATCTGTAGATTTTGCAAGATGGGATACAGTGCCTTGCCAAAGTATTCAAACCCTAAGATTTTATGAAATAGAGCATAATTGGCACATAAAAGAAGGATAAACTTTTTACACATAAAATCAGGTTTTGACCAAACATGACCAAAAGTTAACTTTTTGAGTTTGTTGCAAAACAATATTACTGACTAATCATGCTGTGGGGATCATTTTCTTCAGGAAGAACAGGCAAGCAGATAATGAGTCTGGGGCAGAGGTTTTCCTTCCAGCAGGAGAATAACCCCAAATACACGCAGAGAGTCTCAATAGTAGGATTTCAATCAAAGCATATTCCAGTCGAAGCCCTGACCTAAACGGAAAGATGCAAAAATTGATCTTACAAACACTATCCAATCTGAATCATGTTGAGCTAACAATTGCCAAAACATTTCAGCTTGCATACATGCAAAGTTGATAAAGGCCCCAAGTTCCCCAAAAGACTTGCAGCATTGATTGTGAAGTATACTGGTCCACAAAATATTGACTCAAGGTATACATGTGAATGCTACCACAATTTATTTTATCTTTCCTATTGCATTATATATAGGAAATGCATATTAAATGTAAGTCATGACTCATGTGTTATGACAGTCCATCTTGAAGCCCATTAAAAAATCTAATTACCAGGATCCAATTTAATATCATGTTGAAATTAAGCAATTATTGGCCAAAAACTTTCACAGGCAAGCAAGCATTACTTTAATATTGCACACAGAAAGCAATTTCCTCCAGACTCAGTGGCTTTCCCACACTCTTTGGTCTATTTCTAGCTTGTTTGCCTGGTGTGAGATCCAAAACTGACATGAATGGAGCATGTAAACTAGAGTTCTTGGCATATCGCCCTTCCTATGGCCACCAGGGAGAATGACAAGCACATGACAAGTTAAGTGATGTTTCTACTTTTTTTTCCTCTCAGTTTTCTCAGGCACACTTTGTTTCATCAGATTCTTCATTAAGAAACTGCATTGATAGTTTTCATTTTATTAAGTATTATGCCCTTCCACAAAATTAAATCTGGTCGGCTCTACATGCACAGATATAAAGATCAAAAAGATAAAGATTAACCTTCTGGCTGAACAACATTAAGTGGTAAAATCTCCTGGTGCTATCGTACTCAATAAATGAAAATACTCTGATGAGACTTGTGTGTCAGATTAAAAGTGCCTTTGAAAATATCAGAGCTTAAGCAGGTACCAAAGGTTGGATGTAATATTTTAATTCGTAAATGTTGTGTTTTCATTAGCTGTAAGTGGAAAATCAAGATAATTAACATTAATAATGGCTGAAAAACATCAGTCTGTGTGTGTTTGATTTAGTACACAGACACCAAACTAAATGCTCTTTTCACATTTGCAGCACACATACTGCCATTCCATATAAATGGCAAATACATTAATAATTCTGCAGTTACTTTTTGATTTTTTTTTCTCTCCACTTAGGTGTAAAAATACTTTACATACTGAACTTGTCCTTATCCTACTGGAATAGGGACATAAACCACTCAAAGCAGTTTATGACGACACTTTGAGCCCGTCATAGATCTTAAAGTAATAATTTTACTAAGATGAAGGCTTCCAAGTGATTAGATTTAGATATACGGCTACACGCTGCTGCCACAGCATGCTGACATACTGACTGTAAAGTCCTTTAAGTTGTGGCTAAGTCCGAGGGGAAGATGGTGCATCTTGGTTCAATTAAAGCCGTAACGGGCCGTGCCTGCCCTGGTCCTGTAATAAATGGCTATTATAAAGTAGATATTTTGCTGACAAAAGCCTCTGGGAGGCCATCATTCACAACAAGCCTTGTCACTACATGTGGCAGCTTGTATGTCATGGAGCCAATGATTCAGCTAAAAATGAAGAAAGATTCAAACAAAAGCAGAGCTGCAAAAGGAAGAAAAAAGATTATTGAAATGTAAATATTGGAAAACAAGCACCAAAAGTATATTTACTTCTGGAAATACCAGAAGTAACAGCCAGCATGACTTCTAACATAACCGGGCCTCTGATTGCACAATTTCAATTCAATTCAAACAAGTAAAAAACCCTTTAGAAATATTCTTCAAGATGCAATAAAAAATATAAAATGTGGTTACGAATAAAGTTGACTTTGGCTCAGAGGTGAGAGCAAAGCAGAACAAGTAACTGGGATATTATAGTGTGTATTACAACATCCTTGGAGTTTTACAGACTATGTGCAAGCCATCACACTGTGATTTCACCTATTTCGGCACAGCAGCTGCTTATCTAATCTCCACTCAGTCATCACATCTGAACATCGCAACAAGTGGACAGAGGATGATTAATATTTCTAAGCCAATAACATCTTACTGAATATGAGTTACATGACAGGTTCATGAGACAAAGAAAATTTGGTGTGCAGTGTAAATGGAAGTCGACTTGATGTGGGCTGAGCAAATTGGTTTAATGGTACTGATGGCCTTTAGTAAGTGAAGATTATTCATAATTTTCTTGTCGTTAGTGAGGGATGGATTAGAGCAGCTGGATACTAATGGAGATTTCTCAGAAATTGCAGAAAATGACAGATGGCACAATTATTGGAATTCTCGAGAAAAAAATATATTGTCATCCACTAAAAGACGCCCAGTGAATTTCAGAAAGACCTTTACCACTCAAATGTAAAGGCCATTAAATTATTAAAACGCATAGAGCGGCATCTTAGGAAAACCCAAAATCTCATCTTATACAACCAAAATAATTTATTTTCACAATTTCACCTTAAGGTTACTTATAAATCTAGGTTAACACAAATTAATTTTTTTTTTCTCTCTCAGCTAAATTTGGTTCATACATTTACGGTACACAGGTAGAACAGGAAATTCGGTGCCTTTACACCATTTTAACTGTATTCTGTGACTTACATCTCCACTGTCAGAGAGCAGGTGCCGCTGCAGAGAGCTTGCTTCCCTGACGAACCGTCTCTTAGGCCCAACTCGGTCAGCCAAGTTTCCCATGATCACTCTGCGATGACCCAGATGGACTTCACTAGTCAATAATCTCCTACGCTGTCTTCTTTCCCTATATGCTTTTCCGTTTACCTTCACGAGTCTCCCTTTCTTCCACTCTCCATGCGTCACTGACACACTTAGAGACACCTAACAGACACTGGACTTTCCAGACACGTAATTGCACCTCCCGCCCCTCAAATACACTCACACACAGACACACACACACACACACACACACAAAGAGTTCTTCTTTCACGTAAATCTGGGTTAGATCAGTGCCGTTCTGAGCAAGTGCTAAAATAGGATGACCTCCAGCTATGTAGGAGAAGGACAGGAGTAGACAAAGGAAAGGAGAGTCGACTCAGATGCAGTCAGAGAAAGAGAGCTTATGAGGAGAGGACTGGAGCTGTTTATACCTTTTTGAAGAACGCAGGTGTGGTTAAAGAAAAAGTATTAAAATAATCAGTGTGCAGTCATGTTTCTATCAATATGTGAAGAACGGGGAATTTTGAGTTTTAAACATCTTTGATATTTTTGACTGATGCAGCTATTTGAATTGGATTCAGTAGACTCAACAGATGTAAAAAAAAAATGTAGTACAGAAAATTCAGGTGTGTAGAATATAAACAACTCCAGAACTATGAAATAAAAATTATCTGAATTAGACGTTAAATTCATCCATTTATGAATATGATGTGCAAGTTTTCTCACTTTCTGTTTTTACTTTTCTCTGTTTTCAGCATACCAGGCAGTATACAGCAGCAGTATGTTCATTTGTGTAGGAATAACTTGGATTTAAAGATTCAGACTCTGATCCAAACCACATAAAGTCCAAGATCTTTCTCTGTATTATTGGCATCCCTGAGCAACACAGAAAAAAATATTGCACCCACTCGATGTTTAATCAGAGAGTGAATTCTTGCCATATAGTGATTCAGTTAATACTAATAAAAATCTGCATTAGCTATATTACCAGCTAATATAGATATCTACTTTGTAATTTAGTTATTGATTTCATATTTTAATGATTTTTTTTTTTTTTGCATTTTTGTAATTTTTTCAAAGATTTTGAAAACTAAATATGCTACATTTGAACAAATACATTATCAGGTATTTTAAGTGAAGACGGTAGGCGGACCCAGTTTTCACCGTGCCCGTTTTTCATTTCTGCTATAGCAGCAACAGAATTAGCAACGAGACTTCTACTAACAGAACAGAAGAGTCTTACTTGCAGTGTTTAAGGAAAAAAATCAAGCAATAAGAAGTGTGTGTCACATACATCTTTCTTATTTGCTGCTTTTGGTAGAGTGCACACAGCTGTGATCTTTGCACAGACGAGCCACAAAGAGCAATGTAATTAGAGACCGTCACTTTACGCACATTTCTCATTTGAGTAAACACAAACACCCACATGCTGTCAGATGCAGCAAAGATGGCGTTGAGGGTTGCTTTGTGTGTTTACCTTCGTCTGTGATCAGAAGTGCTCAACAGTACAGTCTTTCATTTTTGCCTCTCCAATTCTGCAATTTACGTGTGCATTTCTTCAAACGCACAAATAAATTTAACAAAAAAAAAAAAAAGGGGGGGCAAATGTGAGCAAGCTTTTATATCCCTTGAACATTTTTGTCGTGTTACATTCCCAAACCACAGGATTTTATCCAACAGAGCACCACAAAGTAGTGCGTAATTTTGAAGTGGAAAGAAAAGGATGTATTATTTTCAAAACTTCTTACAACAAAAAAATTCTTAGGAATGCAATGTGCATTTGGATCCAGTCTTCTTTATGTTGATATGTCTAAATAAAGCTAATTACAACCAGATGCCTTCAGAATTCACAGAAGAAGAAAACAGGAGTTGAGCCATTTGTAATTGATTGCACCATGATAAACTGTGAAAAAGCTCAAGAGGTACAAATGCTTTTAAAAGGCACTGCACACCACACTACCTGAATAATAAAAGAGATGAAAGAGTGCCTTTATAGATTATTTGACAAATTCCTTCCTTAAACAACATGGTATAAATAGTTTAAATGGTAAATGTTAAATAGTAATGATACACTAAATCATTCCCGCAGTACTTCCAACAGTGGCTGTGAGCAATATGAGCAGCAGTATGAGTTGCGTGCTATTTACTGCAGCTACTGTTTTCTCCCTGAGGTATGAAATAAATCGCTGACGGCTGTATCAACTATAACAGATGACTTCGGATTTTATGTGTGTGTGTGTGTCTGTGTGGTGGCATCTCCCAGAAACGCAGAACGAATAAACCTAAAATAGGACAAAGGAAGTTGCTGCCACATCTCTGTCTGTCTTTCTGTCTGACATCTGTCATGCGGAACGGCTGCATTAGTTTGCCATGATGGGGGATTGGAGGAGTGCTGGTGAGGTTTTCTCAGCTCACTGTTTTGCAGGAACACATCAAGAGGTCTTGTCAAGCTTACAGTGTCGAACTCTGTCACATTGCCGTTACTATGATCTAAAAATATAGGTTTGACTTTTTATTGCAGTTTCGACAGCATATTTAAAGGAACAAACGACTCCAAAGTGCAAGCCAAAGACAAAATCTACAAAACAGAAGCAGTACAAGAGTAGAATGTGATTCTGAAACCGTTTTCGCTCCTCAATACAAGAGCTGAAGCAACCACTCTTAGAGACTTACTCATACTCAAAGAGTTTCTCACTTCCATTTCTATTTATATATGTCACCTAATTGGATAGCCTGCATAATATTGGAAACTTTTCCTTCTTCATTTTTCCGCCTAAGGGACCAACAGTAGACCGTGCTCATTCTGTCTGGAAGTTCAGGGAGGGGGAAAAGGCTCCTTTAAAAGATTCATAAGCTCCTAATGAGGTTGTACAGCACATTTCAAATGATAAAATGTGTATTGGGATAAAGAGTGTCTGGATGGATGGACAGACATAATTTCAAAGTTTCGTTAATTTTTATGTCCATATTTTCATACACCTTTTGCACATTTTCTCACAACACGACAAAGTGAGACGATGATTGCACACAACTACTTTGAAAATGGAAGAAATCCAGATCCTTGAGCAAGATATAAGGCAGCTCTAACAAAACGTCCATCAGTTCAGGACTTTAACGCAAACCTGCAGTTTTTATATGGCATTAAATCTGAAAAAATCTCAACCACTCAAGAGTCATTTTCTCCTTTCTCTTTCATCTCAGAGGGCCAGCATGAGAGCTCTAACAGCAGATGGAAGAAAATCTGATCATCTTCATAATAACTTGAATCATCTGAGCAGCTCAACAAATCCCAGTGTAAACAAACAGATTAATCACATTTGCATATATGTTGAAATGTGCTACATTTCTGGATTTTTGCTTCTTCAAATCTTATTTGCTTGATTGTAAAAGAGCCACCTGAACGTATAGGTTTATTTCACCAGTGCAGTTGTGGAATAAATGTGGAAAAATCTTTGTTGCATGTTTGTAAGAAGAAGCTCTCTGAAAGACAGAGAAGACATTTTCATTAGTGCTTTCTGCTAATCCTCAAAGTCTTCCCTGTAATGTGATTTTGACCACAGTCTATTGCCCCTCTGGCTCACAGGCAAAACAGGCTGTTAACATTAAATCCCACATTTTTCTCTTCTTCTTCTTTTGCTTCAGAAAACGCATAGAAACCTTCTCTTACCTCGGTCATGTGAATCAGGTAGAATCTCATCCCATCAGTATAATCTGTAAAACAACAGAGGATTCATAAGGTTATGTTACATTTTTGTTAAGGAACGCATTTCCTTAACAGCCACCTTTCCTCTGGTTCCCTTTTCACACACTTTCCTCCGTCTTGTCCATAAAGCAGCACTGTTGATTTCCAATTCTGACAAAATAGTTTTATTGATGGAAAGCTTTTACTGTGGGGTCAGCCATATAGACATCCTTCCATAACTCACAGAAGAAGCACTGTGGGAGACACGCCTGTGGCTCTGGAGGCAAGATAAATGGTTTTAATCGAGTGACCATGCACACTTAGACCTACACTCGCAATATGCAGTGGTGATGTTTACCTCTGTGCCCATATAAGAGCACTCATCCATAATTTACACCACGTTAAACACAGAAACAAATACAAAAACATAAAAAACGAGTGGAATATTTTATTCACACTTCATGGTAATTTTTTTTCAATACCTGCCTAATCTGTTCTATTTTTTCACTGTCCCTAAAGACATACATGAATCCAAACTATTCAAATTCATACTTTAATAGATATAAAGAATACAAAAATAAAACAGAATATAAATGCTAACTAAATGAGCAGAGGCTTACTTTGATCTGCCTTGGTTTAATTTTTAATGTTCTTTAAAAGTGCATCCAAAGATCATTATAGTTACTCAGACAGCTTATTTGGTTTTTCCCTGCTCTATTCTGTAGCTCAGGCTATTAAAACCGCCGCATTAGGACAAACATTTTTGTAGCTTTCTATTCCAGAAGCTGACAATGCAACATTCACTTTCACATCCAGTCACTGTAAAAATAAAGAAGAAAGGATACGCTCTTTCAATTGTAGTGTTTGAAGTATGTCGACAAAGTAAAACTCATCTGGTCTTTGCCAGCTTCCAGAATTGTTTTATTTTTAAATCGGCTTCAAATGTACAAAATCATAAAACAAATGTCACTGTGATTATTTATTGAACAAAAAAGAAAACCTAAAATTGAAAAGGAAAAATCTGGAAAAACCCAACAGCTAAAGCTGAAGCTAAAACCTAGAGTTAAACGTGAGCTCATTTTTCTGACAGCTGAAGCTTAGCCCAAACTGAGTCATGGAACAGCAGCAAATACTGTATACAACACAATAGCTGGGAGAAACGCTTCAAAACAATTGATTTCAAAAATGTATTTGATTTCAAAATAGTAGGATGGCTGTGACTGAACTTAAACAGTGCTTTGCACAAACCTCTGTTTGCACGGGGCGTACTTATCTTTTTTGCACAGGGTTTTCCATTTTGGCTTTTATCTTTGTTCAAATGATAATAACAGCGTGGAAGCCTTAGTCTGTTTTTGTAAAAATATGGCTAAAGATGCCAATACTTTTGAGCACCCAAGATAATTTTTCTTTAATGTGCTGAAACCTCTGGAATAAAAAGAGGTTGTCGTTACTATGAATGCTATGAATTACTATGAATTTGTGGAGGTTTTTAAGGGGAAAATGTGGCCTCCTGAATTGATAGCAGTTATGGGGTGCTGTGGCGGCACAGGGCCAAAAGCACAACCCATGTATGGAGGTCTTAGTCCTCGACGCGGCCGTCACAGGTACGAATCCTGGCCAGAAAACCCCCACTGCATGTCTTCCCCGTCTCTCATTACCCACTTTCCTGTCTGACTCTCTCAAATAAAGGTCACTACAGCCAATAAACCTTCAAAAAAAATGAGTAGCAGTTAATCAATTACTTTGGACAATTTGATATTATTCAACTGAAGTTAGTTAATTTTTATTGCTATTGTCGTTACATATTACTTGAAGCTAATTTAAAGGAGCATTTCGTTCATTCATAAGTTCAAAATATCGCCAATTAATGTTTTATATTCATTATTTAGGACAAATACGCATTTATGAACTTTCTGAATGTCCTGAATTTTGTTACAAGATAAAAGGACGTAACACAAGTACAAGATATACAGAGTATCAATTCAACACTGACATTTTCTGCAAGTAACAGTAACAACTGATGTAAAGCCAAGTTCCCATTTCTAATTGATTATACCCAACAGCAGAGGTCGCTGTTGGATAACTATCTGATTCCTAAAAACCAGCAGTCTCACCAAAATAAAAGCACTAAATGAGTAAATATTGACTTTAAACCTGCATACAATCAATAATGGTTTTATGTAACATTTTTACCCCTTTGTTTTAAAGTTACAAAAATAATTGTTTAATATTTGAAAACATTTTATGGCAGTGGTATTTTATTGGATCACTACCAAGGATCATAATGTTTTAATAGCTTTAAAAAACATAAAGCAGACAAACATTTTACCACAGTAAGTTTCTGAAGCTTGTTAACTGTGTATAGTACTGAGCAGTCTATTTAACTTATCCTGATTAGCAAGAGTTTTGGATGTCTGTCTCTTTTTCTGCTTACTTTTTTTTACTAAGCTGCAGATAATAATTTTTCTATTTTCTTTTTTTACAAGGCTGCTTCTGACTACTGGATCATTCATAAAATGATGACTGGCTGCATCCTTTCGCACAGGATTGAAGACCAAAGGAGGAATATATTGTGCTAGATTGTAAAGACAATGCTTGGACTACATGTTCTTCTTTGCTTTTGTCTTTTATACTACTTTTGTTGTTTCCCACGCTCCTCAGGCTAGTATTGGGGTAATGGGAACACAGGAAAGCCCCTGTATTGAACTCGTTCTGTGTCATTACATGCACATACACAGACAAGTCCAACACGCCCTCACTGAAACAAACACAATCCCCCGGCGCCTCCTTCCTGAGTGACGCTGCCGAAGTGAAATAACAATGACAGGCTGCAGGGTGGAGGTGAATATCTGTAACTGTGTGTGTATCCCCTCACAAAGCAGACACACAGACCCTTTTGAATCCTTAGTCTGGTGGCTTTTGATTGATAGGGTGCTGCAGGGAGGTCAGGAGTGGCCCAGAGGAGATCAGCGGTGTCCAGAAAGGACAAAGCAACTCACATCTGCATTTATGGTTTTGTATTATGAATATAAAAAGTACTCCATTGTCCATTGAGCATGCTAATACTGCAACCGAGAACCAAGTCAGTGTTTTGAGGTTTCTGATGATCATCATTAGTACTCAATTACAGACCTGATTGCACACATGCTCAATTCTCGCTCAACAAGTTTCTAAGTATTAGTTGCATCAGAACAGGCAATCATTTTATAAGTAAAAAAAAAAAGATTATCTTTAACTTCATGTCTCTTGAAATTTAACTCCTAAATAATGAATTTAAGGCCTCACAGAGAGCTTGACCACATCCTTTTTAGAAAGCTGGGTTCAATTTCACCATCTTACCCACAGACCTGAATGCCACCACATCTGCTAAATCAAAAACATAAACAAAACCTTTCTGAAAACAGGAAGAAGCCTAAGCAATCTCAAAAACCAACATATTTGGCCTCATTGCAAAAGAAAATACAACAACATATGAGAAACAGATTGACTGATGTCTATTAGTCTGGAAAGAGTTGCTCAGTTTTTCCCCACCACAGGTGGCCAATAAATGGAGAAACCATGGAAAAGGTGTAAACCCTCCCAGGAATCACATTGGCAACTCATTTAGGAGGGTACACAAGAGCCCAGATCGTAATCTAAATCACTGGAGGTCTCACTTGCCAGAGTTATGTAGACAAAACTGTTGGAAATGCAACAGTGTGTCCGTGTTAAGGTGTGTGTACTTGATTCAACAATCAAAAAAGACAGAAGAAAATCTTGCATCTACGGGACAGCTCCGAGAGCAAAATTACTGCTCGTCAAAAAACATGTTGACTCCCAAGACTTTCTGAAAAGATTCTGTGAATTGATAAAAAAAAGAAGTAGTTTTTGGAAGCTTTTGGATGCTTTTTTCCCTCAATAAAATAAATCACCAGTTGAAAGCAGTTATTTAATCTTTATATTGTATTTATGGCTGATAATAAAGTTTATTTGATTATCTGAAACATTCAAGTGAGATTAAAAACAGGCAAAAAGCAGACAAAATCTGCATTTTTGCAGATGCAGTTAAGTTATCTCTTTCTTAAAAACTGAGGTGAAGCTCTCCGTTGGTACCCTCTAATTGCTTTTGTTCACCACAACCATCACTGATGTTTCCGTGTAAATGATTTCAAAGCCACAGTTTGCTTCTGCAGAAAGTGTCTTTTCTACACTTTCACCCCACACTGATTAGCTAAGATTCTCCACTCGGTATAACCCCACTCACATTTATGAATCACAGAATTGAAACAACACTAAAGTTGTTGTGTAATGATTAATATCCGGCTGTGCCTACTTATTATCTGAACTTGACGTTGGCTGCAGCAGGTTTCTGAACAATGCAGTGATCAGATTTCAGGTTTCTCTGTCCAAGTGTGCCCGTTCTGTCTTGGCTCTGGGCCTTTCATGCCTCTGGACCCTGCCCTCCGTTTCCGCACACTACTCAAAAACACAGATTGTTTACAGCATGCCCTTATTTATTTGATTTGCTCGGTTACTGTGTGACCCTGATGGGCTTGATGTTCCCTGCATTAGGCCTGAGAAGCCAGTTGTTTACGTCGAAGCAAAATAAGAAGACAAAGCAACAGGAAATTTGGCACTTATTCAAATATACTTCAGTAGTACTCAACTGAAAATATCTCGACAACCACAGTACCGTATGTTTATTTCTGTTTGTGCAGTTTTTGGTTTCTCTACTTATTCAGTGTTGAATTGTGGGAGGTCAAACAAGGTTTGACTCTTGGGGGGAGGGATATGGAGCATTTCAGTTTTGCAAAATCTCTGAATCTTAAAAGGGTACTGAGGCAAACTTACCATCCTGTAGACGGAGGTGTCTGAGGTACAGGGGACTCTGCAGGACATTACATCTTCCAGGTTCATTTTCTCTCGTTATGAGCAACAGATCATTGTAGACGAACACTGTGACCTACAAGAAAACAGGGGTGGAGGGAAAGAGGATCACAAAGAGAGAAACAGGAAATTCAAAGGAAGTAAATGAAGCCAGGGGATTGGTGAGTGGGAGTGGAAGAAGAAAAGGTGATGATACTTGTGCATCATTTTGTAGCAGCTGTGGCTTACACCTTACAAACCTGTGACCAAGTAGATGCCTTTCTGACAGATCTTGCATTATGTCCAAACACAGAAGCAAATGATAGATTTATTCGAGTAAAGTTTGTAAGAAGCATCAAGATGAACAGAAACAAAAACATTTTGACCAATTTGGTTAACATGACACTTAAAGAAAAGGCCTAAAATTCATTAGTGGGTGGTTCAATGCAACGTGAAGCAAATATATAAAGTAGAAAGTGGTCAGTTTAAATGTTCAAAATTTCAACTCAGTGCTTTTGCAATTGTTGCTTCCTCTTAAGGGCCTGAGAAAGCAGGCAGGGCATTTTAGTTGTTGCCTATATGTGTGAAGTGTGTTTGTGTGTGTGCGCGTGTGTGCGTGTGTGTGAAAGACAGAGAGATCACTTCAGTTTGAAAGTGTAAAAATTTGAGTGGGTGGAAGATAATGCAAGAGCGACCCAACTGTTTTCACACTGTGAAATGAGCACGTTGGCATTGCACTTGATGTAACATACACAAATAAAATACATATAAAGTCTCTAAATGATCTCAGAAGTTCCGGCTTTGGTTCTGTGAGTCTCCATTTAATGCTTCCTTTGGATTCCAATTCATTTATTAATAATAAAAGTCCTTTGAGAAGTCAAAAGTGAAAATTGGAAATGAAGAACACAATGCCTGTGCAAAATAAAATCGGCAGGTAAAAGTTTGTACTCTTAGGTACGTGAGACAGTTTTTACCAAACACTGAAAATGATTCCATCTCTTGGTACACAAACAACAGCGAATGGCAAAGGTTTTCTGCCACTCGGTGTGAGAAAGCAGTTGTCGTTTCATCATGCAAGTTCCATAGGAAGTGGATGGAGAGGGGGTAACGTCACGTCCGTAGAGGGGAAAAATAAGAAAACACAATCCTACCAAGTTCAGAAAAGAATGTTTTGTGATCTACGAGAAGCTACCACAAATATCTAAGTATTTTGGTTTAATACTATGTTAGCTACATTTTAAAATACTTAAATGTCACGAAAAAGAAACTTGAAATATATGGGTTTGAAACTGATTGGTTATAGGTATGTAATAGAAGTAGGAACTAAGTAAATGTTAATCCAACAGCAGAAACTTTAATTATATAGTCCATTCAATGCATTTTCTATATCAATAATAAAAACCCAAACTAACCTTCAGGGTTTTTATTTATTTATTTTATTTTTTTTTTTTAATCCTCAATATATGCCATCAAAGTATTGCTACCATCCAGCCAAATACCATTCTCTGGAGAATATCCCTTAATTTGTCCCTGGTATCTCCCCTGGGTAAAAGTCACAACATTATCTGAGACATAGAAGTTGTTCATTAAATACATCTTGGATTTGATTGTATTAAATTTGAAAAAAAAAAACTACTTTAAATGGAATTTCAAGCTTCTCCACAGAGCCGTCAAAGTCGAGCCATTTGAGTGAAGCACAGTCTCATCTGCATAATGGTGAATTTTAGCAAAGCAAATACTCTGATTTAAATAAAATGAAGAACACATTTAAATAAATGTCCTTGTCAAGCAAACAATGACAAGTTTAAAAAGTCACTACTTTTTTATTATAGATTGTTTTGGATCAAATATGTAATTGACAGCATAATTATTGTAGTTTTATTATTGCATTCTTCTGTTTCATAAATACTCTCAATAATAAAAAATAGAGAAATACTAGCCAATTCTCTTCAATAAAAACTCCACTGCCATACACAAAAAGACCTTGCATAGCCAACAATTTGTGTGAACAGTTGTCCCCCACACACACACAGACTCACTCAACTCTCATAAAGCTGCAACAACAGACACAGAGCACAAAACAGCTTGTTTAAAGAAGCAGAGTGGAGAGAAACTCCCTCATGACAAACATTGGCAGCAAAATATTTGTTTTATAACCCCAACGAGAATCGACTGCGCTGCATTCCAGAGATCACATGTACTTTACAAAAATGTGAATGATTCTGTTTTGTTTTTTTTAAGTTATTGTGGCCTTTATTTATTAGCAGCTGGACAGGAAGAAGGGCACAAAGACAAGCAGTAAAAGGGTCGTGGCAAAGAATCGAACCGGAGTCGACCGTGTTGAGGACTGTAGCCTCTGCATACGGTATGCCCCCTCTAACTCTGAGCTATCTGGCACCCAAAATATTTATTTTAAGAAAAAAAAAGACACCTTTTGCAGACCAGCCTACACTGACCTTACTTCACTTGTACATTTTAAATGGTGAAAGGGGTGGTTGGCAACCATGCATTTTTTTTTTTTCATTAGAGTTTTGGAAGCAGAAAGATGTTATGTAGGTACTGTGGTCACAATTAAAGCTTTGACTACAGAATTGTAGCAGAACATGGGTCACAGATTTTTCTGCCCGATTACCCACATTCCACTGGCCAAAATTTATTAGTTTTATTGCACAATGACACGAAAAAGCAGGATAGCACAGGATGATATTTATAACATTCAAGCAATTGATGCATAAACAGTATTTTACATTTATGGGGCAGAAATGATTATCCTATTTTTCATATAGATGAACTGCATTAAGTGCTGCATAATGCAGGTTATTCTAAAAATGTTTTGTTTTTTATTTGCTAAATCATTTCTTCTGAATCATATCTGTAGATATCTGTTGGACTGAAACATGTGACAGTTCAGCGTACAAAATAAAAGTATTAAGGAATCTCTCTACTGCCTACCGACCTCTTATGCAAATGCTCCACATTTTTCTGTGGACGCAAAAATGCATGCAAAACCACTCTAATATGCACCAGTGGAATAGAGAAAAACTTTTGGTCAAATAAAAAGATTCTGTTCTATTCTCTGTACAATGCGTATACCATGGTTAATGCAATGCAAAACAAAAAATAATAAAAGAAATACACACAAAATGTTTGCACATTTTCCTCCTATTTGGTTCTGTCCATTGCAGAAATATTTAATAAGTGCCACAAAATCTCATTTAATTTAATTTTCTGTGCATGACATAAGCAGCTTCAAAGCATCAAGTTACTTCCAGCAAAACATGAGCAATTGAGAAACATGTGGTAAAACAATTTCCTTGACAGCCAAAGTCAGAAATAGTATTACGTCCTGATGTATTTTTTGCATGCAACAGGGAAGCACCAAAATTAGTGAATGCTGTTCTCGGCCAAGTGATGCATCCTACTTTGAGGTTTAAATAGCTTTCCAGGTAAACCACTTCAAAACATGACAAATTTTTACATCGCTAAAAAGGTTTGCGATAACTATTCTTATATTTACATTTCACCCAGACAAATGTGTGCACTCATTCCAGCATCCATTTTTAATGCAACGATGTGACTTACCTTTAAAGAGTGGTGCTTGCTTTCATGTAGAATCATCTCTTCGGATATGATGAGTGTTCGGCTGCACAGATCCAGAGGCTGGTTGCAGGAGAAAATCAAATTAGCAAAAATTCTTTAGTACATTAGCAATATGCAAAGCAATTATCAAATCCCACGAAGCATTAAACCGTCATCACTGCTGTACTCATGAGCATATGCTAAGGGATTTGCTAAGAAACAAGTACAACTGCATGTAACTGATAAAAAAAATTTACAATACCAAGTCCATTATGATTCCTTAATCCAACTGATCTGGTCAATCTCAAAGAGCCAGTATGATCTTTTTTAAACTAACAAAAGCACAACTGAAAGTTACTCTACTGAGAATCAAAGTGAGTCATGACACAGAAGCAAAATGTGCGGTGACAAAAGACTGACACGAAAAATGCACAAGTGCCACAACGTGGGAGGAGGGGGACTTCCTCTGAAGTCCAGGGTGTGAAAAGGGCCTGTTTCAATGTCTGTGTACATTTTCAAAGATATAAATTTCAAAGGGGTTCTTGACAGAAAAAAAACTATTGTAGTAGCAAATGTTTTCTGACATTGTGGCCATATTTCTAAATTTTGTCTTCGATATTCAGAGCATGGTGTGCTTTACATGCAGAACTGATTATTTAGTAACAAAGCACGACTTCACTAAAGTCCCATCTGCTTCCTACTTTTTGACTTTGGAGTTTTCACTCCTGCTCTAAAGTTCAGTAGTACATTTTTATCTGCAGTGATTCAAGTGAAAAGTTGAAAAAACTCCAAAGCCAACTCTAACATAAAACATATGCTTATTTATTTGGCAACTGTACGTTTATTACCCCCGTATGGCCACATTTAACAATGATCTGCAGTCTCTTTATACAACTGCTGTAGCCTTAAGGCTAAAATTGTGTGTTTAAAATCAACTCTTGCATAATGCCGTATGAAAATAGCAAACTCATGACTCATGATTCAAAAAGTGTAGTTTAACTAAAAAGGCCAAAAATATATTTTAGTCACAAACTTTAAATATATTTCCTCTGAGCCAAATTCATTCACGGAACAGCCTGCACATGCTATATTTATACCTTTCTGTTGTGAACACAGAAAAGCTCACAGAATTTTGTAGATTTTTAAGAGTTAGTTTTCAGAGACTTGTCATCATGTGTGCTGGTGTCCATAAAGACCGTTAGTACATGTAAAGAAAGACTGAAAACACCATCTCAACTCTAAAGTAAAGGAGTCGCAGCTGCATGTTGTGCAGAATAGACAGATACACTTAAAAAAAAAACTAGATAACAAAATGAGGAAGGGACATTATGTGGAACTACTAAAGCATTTCAGGACGCCAAGCAGGAAATGAGCTTGGGAAAAAAAAGATTTTTCCAATTGAACAATGACTGTGAGTATACAGTTGAATAAGTTAAAAGGGGTTTAAGGAATTAAACTCACTCATATTAGTGGATGGGCAGAGCTGGAAAGGTGTATGCAAGCAATGCAGCACCTGATCTTTAATCAATTTATAAGTAGTTTTGTCATGAGGACTTGGCCAAAATGAAAGCAAACTAAGAACCTTGTGGAGGGATACTCACATTGTTTGGTCATATTGTTCGAAGACAATGTTCACAAACATTATTAAAATGTCTCTTCAGAATTTGAAGAATTTTTTTTTTTAAATCTCAAAGATTTGCTCTCTGATTAAAAATGCATTCTGACTGGATGTCAAAGTGGAAAACAGGGTGTTGGCTTAAAAAAAACAATCTATTTCATCACAGATGTTAAAAGCCTAACAAGGAAGATGTGAAATACTACCATGGTAAAATTCAATTCATTAGTATAGCAAAATATGAAAATTTAAGACAAGCTGTGTCAAAACTCACAACTAAAGCATTAAAGAATATAAGACTGACTAACCTGAACAAATATGGGGAAGATGAGGATCTTGGGCGCGACTTTGACATACCCATAATTGGCGTGTGGAGTATGTGAGCGGACAATCGTACAGTTCTGGTAGTTAGCAAAATTGGCATTCTGTTGTTGATAGTTAGCTAGGCCGACAGTGGGGGAGGTGGACGAGCCTTTTGACGCCTTGGAGTTGTTAGATCGTCGCAGGAAGCCAGTACGGCTGGAGAAGCCTCCACCACCATTGCCACCACCACCAGTAACACCCCCAGAAAAAGCATTACTGCCACCAGCACTGCTCTGAGGCTGTGGGCCAGTAGTCTGTCGTGTGGAGTACAACCTGTTGTAACCTGAAGCTAAGAAACACATCAAAAACATAAAATCATCAATTTTTTTTTTTTTTCTTCTAAACCAATGCAAGAAAACAGTCAAGTCAAAAGAACATGGTAAGTTTAAGAGATTTGGAAAAACAATAAAGTGTGAAGGTTTAGATTCAAAGTAATAATGAAAGCATAACTTAGAGTGCATGTCCTACCTAATGTACCCTGGTTGTCGGTATACACAGGCCTCAGTATCTGAAAGCAAGCAGGATGAAACAACACTGAGAATGTTTGTATCAGCAAATCTATGAGTTACAATCAATAAAATTAAAAGATCTTTTCAAAAAAGTCTAAGCTAATGTATGCCACAGACTACGCTAATTGTAATTAGCAAAACATTTTAGCACTAATTGGCTGTAAGAGTTTATGATTTCTTCTAGCAACGATTGATGCTGTTGACTCAGGTTGCTGAGTTTTGTTTGTTTTTTTCCACAAAGTTTAAGCAATTATCTGCAGTTTGGGATCATCCATCTAATCAGTCTGTGAACCCCGTCAGGTATTGCTGGTCTCATTGTTATACAATATGCAGCAGAGGAAGTCAGTGCCAGATATACTAATCAGATTTACGTGGAAGTTAAAGAAACATTTGGGCAGCAACGCAACATTTTAGGATATTTCATTACTCTAAAAGTACAATGCAACAGAAGAGTTGGTGTGCGCTTTCAAAGCATTTTTGTGAACTACAATACTTTGTTCATTTGAGATGCCACAAACATGACCCATTTCCAAAGGGCCGTTATTATTTTTAGCCTGTCTAAACCCAACAAAGCTCTGCTTCCCTTTTGTGCAGAGACTGATTTTTAAGCTGTCTGAAGAGAAAGGTTTACTCAGAATGATGGTATGTGGCTCTTTTTCCTCGGGCTACACTTTTTTTTTTTTTCAATAAACTAGTCTGTTATTTCTGTGAGTTTCTCTGCTTTATCTCCTGACATCTAACTGCTCTTATGACTCAGGCAGTAACACTCATTTTTGTCCTTCTAATGAACCTTAAGTTGGAAAGCACAGATACAGAAAAGTGCAAGAGGAGTACTTGTAACACAACACACAGACAGCTTCAAGTGACAGACATAAAAGTAAGAACAAAAGGAAAAGGATGAGTTAGTTAGATAGATTATAGATAATTTAAGCTCTTAAGAGATTTGCTTAATGAAAACAGCCTTATGAGCCGAGATGCATATTTTACTTCAACAGGAACTGCAGCAGTGTTTTAAACAGGTCCTGAATATTATATTTTTGATTCAACAAGTTTGTTAGTATCGTGTTAGCTGAGGAATTCAGATCAGCCTTTTTGATTCATTTGATTCGCTTTATTTCATTTTTTATGATTGAAACTTTACTTCAAATACAAAAAGGAGTATGTTCTGTATAAAATATAACTGACATGTCATGTTGTGAATGTACATGCAAGTTACAGAAAGTATGTAACTGATTTCATTATATATACCTCAGAGAAATATTTTTGAGGATTTTCTGAATTAAAATGAAAGGTATGTATATGTAATTAAAGACACAAAGATAATGTATCTGGATGATATCTGTAGATAAATTATGCACAAAAGCATTATTTTCGAAAATGAAAATAATTTCTGGCTGGTAGAAATGTAACAAAACAAATAACACAAAAACTTGATTATACTGTATTATTAACATCCATCTAAGAAAATGATCTATATGTGCAACATGAAATGTGCTGAAAACATGCATAAATCACCGAAACAGCATTAATCCACAGGACACGGACACACTGAACAGACAATCAATCTATCTATCAGCGCCAGGGATGTAAGGTAAGGAAACGTATCTAGGTTGTGCCACCAAATGACCATAATGAGGATGAGGAGGACGAAGAAGATGATAAAGATGCAGCCCTCCACCAGTCTGTGGTACCTGGCTTCCAGGGTTGATGGGTGCCAGGATGATGTAATTGTCCCCATTGGATGCCTTCACCCTGGTTCCCTTTAATGTGGCGGTTGGAGGATGATGGAGGAGACGGGGTTTACCATCCAGCTCCTCGGCCGATCCCATGTGGGCTCCCCACTCCAGCGTCCCTCTGCTCCCACCGACACCGTTTCCAGTTTCGGAGCCGTTCACCAGCAGCCTGCGGGCTGCAGTAGGGCGGTGGTGCGCTGGGAGAGGCGGCACCGCTGGCGGAGCTTTGCTTGGGCCGACATCTGGCGCGCGCCTGCGGGTGGGCGGGGAGGGAGCATCGTAGTTTGAGGTTGAGGGTTTGTAAGAGGGCCGGTGGATGAGGCCCTCAAAACTGGGTTTAGCTGAGGGTCCGGTGCGCCACACCACCACTGTAATTTCATTGGCACTGTTTCTACAACAGACAGGAAAAAAAAATACAGAAAATCATATCTATCTTTGATTAAAAAGTTGCTTAAATAGAGACAGAGAAGTAAAGAAGGAAATTAAAAAAACACAAAACAAAAGTTTATTTTGGCTTGAAATGAGTCCACTCAATAAGCAATGACAGCCACCAGCTACTTATTATGGTCTCCAAGTTAAACTGGTCAAAAACTTGTATTGCATCACATTTATTTCAGTTTGTTAACAGTAAATGTAAAGGAAAGACTTCCAAACTAGTGTTGGTAGAAGCATTGGATATGGATCTAAAAATGCATAGCAAATAAAATACCTAAGACTTTTATGTTCTGGTTACCTTATTGCGTGGGCCAAGTCCACACACTTCCACTGTTCCACTGGCTGACCATTTAACTGCAGGAGTGTGTCCAGCTGCTGCAGACCAGCCTGGTCCGCTGGACCCCCTGTAAGAGGGAAAGGAGAGATGAAATCATGAAATACTGATACTACATGAGTCTGTGTCTCTTTTACTATTATACTTTCTCTGATAGAGAAGGAATTATGGATTGCTTAGACACAATGTTTATGTTTTGAATGTGTTAATAAAAAGTTATCTCCTGTTGCTTGCCTGTCATATTAAGGAATATAGTCTGATAGTTGCATAACAGGGAGGCTTCTGATTAAATCCAACACAGTGCAAACAGAATAATATTTTAATATTAGATATCTATGTGACAGTAAATTCTGGCTTCACAGGATGACCTAAACCGTCAACACATCTGGCTAGTTTTCTCAGGACCCTCCTGTCCTATCAAACATTAACAAGCTACAGTTAAAGCCCAATTTATTCACATGACATGTAGATTTAGATAAAATTAAATTTTAACTCAAGACATAAGGAAACTGGTATCTTTCAAAATATAATAAAACAATGTGAAAGGAGGATGAATTTGGAAAAGAAAAACAAATATCTGTTTATATTTACATTTTTTAAAAAAAGTATTTATTAGCATTACAGAAAAATAACAAAAATGTCAAGGATTCTTGATTATATTCAAGTGAGGACCTCTGGCTGTGCCGCTCTAAAAGGTTTATGCTACAAACAGTCAGGAGAAATGTGTATAAAGTCAAGAGACCACTTTCAACCCTATTTCTGCCTCCACAGTATAATGATACACCAATCTGAGGTTAGTGTGAAACGAGGAACTTTCATCCTAACACATATGTCATAGTTCATCTCACAAACAATGAAAAAAAAAAAAAAAAATCTGAGAAAAAAAAAATCTGATTTTCAATATTTGGCTTAATCAATAAAATATAACTATTCTGAAAATTGACAGAAGCAACAAAAAATTTTGGAAAACAAACATTTTATAGACTGGACTGGAGATTGACTGGTGTCTTTTAGAAACGCTGACATGAGCACACAAAACTTGCCTGGATCAACAGCCTGCACCCTCACAGGGGAATCTGAGCAGATGGTGAATCCATATCCATCCTTCCCTCGAAGGATGGTCACCTGCAAAACACACACAAACACAAAGACACACACAAACTTAGTCATTTTGTGGTACAGTGATTGACTCTCCTTCCCACCCTCATTGCTCAAGGATTAAAAAAAAAAAAAAAAAAATCAGCTTCCTTCCTGCAGGACGATTAAGTAGATTTGTTTTCTGCTACTACTTCCTATTAAAACTGTCCTGGCAGCAGATTCCTAGTGAACATAATTAGCTGAGTGCGAAAAAAAAACAGTTCCAGAGTAGAAAGAAAATTGCTCTTTATCCAACAGTTGGAAAGGAAAGAAAAACAAAATGGTGGTNGCAATGNAGTTTTNATTAATATTGTGAACTTGCTGTCTAAAAAATAATTAAAAAAAAAATAAATAAAAGTTTATTCTGGGAAATTCCAGGCGTTACAAATATTTAAAGAAACTGTATAATTGTATTTATATTAACACAGCCAAATTGTTCTCTTAATGTAAAGAGCAAATATAGATCATAATTTTTCTTCATATGCTGCTCCAATTAAGGTAATTAATCTGCTAGAAAAGCAATATAACTTGGAGTGCAGCAGAACAATTTTCTACTGCCTAATGAGGTTGTCTGAGTTCTTATAGTCACTTCTAAATCCCTTACTTGTTTGAAAATTATTACATTTTTCTAAAATGTGTGCCTCAACAGCTTTAAACTAACTTTGAAAGATAGAAAGCAGGTCCTACTGACAGATGAGGATGTAGTGGCATAATTAAACCAATCTCAATGTTCTTTAAAAATACAAATAATCCCCCCCCACCTACTCAAAGTCTGACATTTATTGTATCCAGAGATACAAAACGACAGCTCGGATGACTCTAAGCCATTATCTCCCTTTCCCTTGCATTGTCAAACAGCTCATATATGTCTCAGCCAAAGTAAACACAATTCCATCCAAAACATTTCACTTTCCATCCGATGAAAGCCATGGACATGAAACTCGCACAGACATCACTTTTTTTTTTTTTTTGCTCTCTTTTTCTATAGTAAGCTGGCTCAATCTGCCTATGAGCTGGACGCAGCGGCTTGGAGAAATTTGGTGATTATTCTAAAGCCCAAAGCTCATGATGACCCTAAAATGTCGGGTAAAATTGTAGGTTTTCATAGCCCACTGATTTTATGTGCCCTGAATATTGGTTCTTTTGACATCTTGCAGCACGCTTCAGTCTGCTGAATAAGGCTCTGTTTTAGACTGTGGCTACACTTAACCAGTTTGAAAAAACAATTATAGGGCTACAGATACAATCGGATGACTCATTTGGGTGCAATAAAAATTTACTTCTGGTCATCACCTGTTATCGTGTACACACTCGGTCACCAGTGTGTGTTTAATTTGTCGTTTTAGTCCTGGACTTTGAGATCCCTGAACAGCTGAGATCACCATAGACTAATCAAAGCCTTGCCATAAGAACAACCATTTCTTGAGTACTTAGTAAAGACAAAACATCTCAGTGCAATCTTTCTCATTTAAGGAAGAAAAGAAAGGCAGATACTGGTACACGAATGACTGGCTCAGATAAATAAAAATGTAACAATTCTGTGCGTTTCACAAATGGGTATAAGAAGAGAATACTAGAACTTAATTCAAGGTGGGGAAAAAAATGAAATAATGAATCTTCTTCCTAAAAGCCATAAAAAATACCATCGTAATTCTTTGAAACTTCACATCTTTTGACTTCACTTTGTTTTATTGTATTGTAATTTATGGCAAGTCCTCAAATGCCATCTTTTCTAGCCAATTTTGGATTTTACTTGTTCTGTTAATTGTTCCATTGCCAACATTTTTTCATGCAACAATTTAAATTCACAAATATGTGGCAAAAAGAAATGTTACAGGTTCTTGGTAAAAGTAGTAGTCCTGAATCCAACTGAAAACGACAGTGATAAGATCATATCTGCTTATGCATCAAAGCATACAACTCAATTTTTATCCGAGTTTTCCTGAACTCAAAACAAAGTGCATCAAAGAATAGGTTGCTTTAAAAAAAAAAAAAAGCAAGAGCTAAAAGTATTAATGAGAATGAATAAACAAAACAAGTTATGATTAAACTTAAAATTTGACCTGCTGATTAAAACTGTTTGAGTGAAAACTGGCTGGTGAGTTTATTGGTATTTAACTAGTATTTGGTTGGAAAAAAAAAATAGCAAGATTAATTGGGCGTTTTAAAATCCAGCTATATTTATTCACTGTTTATCAAATTAGGATGTGATAAAAAGAAAAAAGTCCCTCTGCATACGTCTGTTTTTTTTTCTTTTTTGACTATGTCCCTTTGACTCTCACGCCACAATGCCAAGCCTTGATTTTTGGACCCGACTGTATGTAGGGAGGAGCAGGTCAGTCTCCAGTCTCCATCCGATGATTGCAGGACATGTCTTATCTACTTTCCAGCAGTGCAGGAAAGGGTAAACATTAACTGCTGACAGTTTAACACAGACTAAATGAAATTTACCAGGCATGTCATGATATCTGCACGATTAGACAATGTTATCTGGCTAGATATTTTCAGTTGCTACATTTAACGACATGTTCTGCTGTATTTCTGTCATGTGATCTCAACCTTATTCTCAAGCTGCAAACAGCATTTTAGATTGGGAACAATTAACTCGTCTCTTCGTGTTTTTTCCCCTCGGGTTTTTATTCCTTGCAGCTTTTAATAATTTGTATCCTTTCGCTAACGTGTCCATTTCTGGGTTTTTTTTTTTTTCCTCCATCAGATCTTTCTCTGACAATGTGAGAGGATAAATAATTTAAAAACAGAGAGCTTGTGCACCTATTTTAAAAGAAATACATCCGGAGATCCCCTGCATTTACTTGTGGAAAGACCATAAAAAGTGCATTTGACTCTTCAGCAATAAAAAAAGATGTGCTAGTGTTTAAAGTGGTGTGACACAGATTGATACCAAACAGCTAATGCATCTTTTAACAACAACCTCGCTCCATTCTTTCACTACCTCTTCCTGTTATTTATTTTTTACACACCTGAGGCAGCCTGCATCCGATGCAAAGGTGACACAGCCCGTGGATAGTGTGCATTACACCACCGCCTCCTCTCCCTCCACCATCTCCACCATTTAGGTCAGCAGTCAAGACGCACACACTACGACGGTGGCTTTCCACCTGGTTTCCCCCTCTGCAGCCGGAGTATCGCCACAGCTTTCTTTGAGCGGCAGAGTTTGTTCTCCTGTGGCTGGTTTCTGAAGGCTGAGTGGACTTCAGCGTGTTGTGTATCATCATGATAGTTTCCAAAAGGTGGATATGGTGACCTTAATGTTGGACTTCCCAGTTGTCAGTTCAGTTAAGGTGGCTCAAAAGGAAATCCTCAACCACTCGTGAATCTTCTCTGCATTAACTTTGGGTAAACTGACTCTCAATCCAGTTTTTTTTTTTTCTTTTTAACCACTGACCTCCAGTTGCACCGTCTTCCTTTCAAGCACATCAATCCACATTCACGTATGCAAGCTTTCCATCACTTTCTTCACCACCACAGCTTCCAAAATGCCTCGCTTACTGTCCGTCAACTTTGGTAAAAGCTCCACTCTCGAGTTCTTTCTCTCCGTCCAACTTACATTTGTCTTGTCCGCCCCGCGCCCAGTGTCCAGAACAACAGTAGCAGCAGAAGCTACTGAGATCAGCTGTGTGAGTGTGTGTAGTGGCGTCACACAGGCGAGACTGGCGCTGGCTCAGCCTGCTGAGGCCACACTGTAGCTCCTGGCAGGGGTGCTCATGGGAACTCTTCAACAGTAGAAGAATAGGAGGAAGTGCCTCCCACCTCAACAACACCCCCCCCCACCAAAAAACACACACATACACACCGACACGCATGCACTTATGCATACCTCGCCATCCTACAGGCTGAGCGGCTTTGTGTGTCTGCCTCCGATAAGGCCAGTTTGCTTCCTGAGTCCTCACTACGAGGTTGCGAGAGGTGCTACAGTTCTAACGTAGGTGGCATGGCAGAGACACATTCACACAAAATAGTAGCAATAAAAAGCTTATTAAAAAAGGAGTATCACAGTCGTGTCAATCTCCAAATACTGGGGTTATTATTGCAAAAAGTTTCAAATTGCTCACAACATTTTGTGTCTAAGATTTTAATGGCCTTGTTTCCCCAACAAAAACACAATGACACCAGATTTGCTCAGGGACATACTTTACTCTCACACACACACTTCACACCTCATCATACTCTTTCCAGCATCGTTCCCACACTCCCCAGTCTACGTCCAGACCTTGTGGTTGTTTGTTATGCTTTCAACTTCCATATTTCCTCTGCTTTTCCTTTCAGCTGTTCCCGCTCACCTCGAACCGCTTCGTACGGAAATTCACAGGCCTGCGAACTCTTAAAAAGTCCCTCGCCCCCGCCTCCCTCTTCTTCTAGTTATCCAAACATAACTTTTTTTTTAAAAATCCGTACAGACTTTTGCAAATAATAAACACATTAAAAGGAGAGCAGGGGAAAAGGCCTCTTTAATTACCAATACTGCAGTGGCCTGTCTCACCCTTAGCAGCCCCATTATTTCCCAGCGAGCCTCTTTCTCCTTTAATTGCTTGGATGCCTGGCTCGTGGGATGAAACATGGACAGAGAAGTGACAGAGGAGCAATGCTGCACTTGTCTCTACAACGTTAATAAAGTGGCAGAAAACACCATTGTTTTAGGGTCTCTTTATGCCAGTGGTAATGGTAGCCTGTGCCTGTTTGCCTTTTCAAAGGGCGAGGGGTTAGCCATCAAGCTCACAAAAACACTTTCTCTCTCTTTCACACTGCGCTGTTCACCTCTAAATGGGCAGAAGGACGGATTAGAGGGAGAGAAGAAAACACGTCTCGGGCAGAGGACTGAAAGAAGAGTTTTGAAAAGCTTGTCGAGGAGCCAGGCGAGGCCAATCTGGTTTTCAGCAGTGTGGGATCTCTGTCTTACTTTGTGTCTCCCCATCTCACTCTTTCTGACCTGAATAAACAGCTATCAAAGGAGGACGTCTCTTCCAAGCCAGTGAACACACAAGATGGGTCGAAGGCGAAGTTCAGACTCACAGCTCGCCGCAGTTGGAATTTGAACAGCAATAGATTGATTACACAGTCATAATTACGCAACACAAGTTTCAGCGCTATAGGTAGAATGTTTTACTTTTATTTGAAAGGCGGAATTAAAATAAACTTCTTGGACCGGAGCAATTCCTCGAATTCAACCCTAAAACTACTTCAAATACCCTTCAAAGGTAATTTAGCTTTGTTACTCAAATCAAAATAAAAACTGAAATCTAGCTATAAATAAATAAGAATGGATTGTTTTATTGTGCAAACCTACTTGTAGGAGAAAAATTAAAGTTGTGAATTAAGAAACTGTTTAATAGAAAACAATGCAAACTATCTTCCATCTATAAACACCAATCAACAGGATGTAATTTGTGCTTTGGCGCTCCTTTTGGAGTTTAATAAGTTTTTTAAAGTTAGGGGAGGGTGGTTATGATGAACTGTGAAACTCCTTCACCGAACTGTAAAAGTCGGCATAGTCCATAAAAAGCCCGACTGGTGCATATTCAATATCAGAGACTAATCCAAGCACGATTTTAACAGTAAAAGCTTCATTTTTCTCATTTTCATTTTAGATGTTAGTAACTGACAGGAGCATTACATCACATAAACTATATGTCATGATTAAGATTAAGATTTCTAAACAGGCCAAGTTCATAATTTCATAATTTCAACAATAAATTTAACATTCCAGACTAATTATGCTATGACAAAAAAGGACAAATAAATTATATATATATCAGTTAAAAGTACATTACTTTTAAGTGATATACTAATATATTAAATAGCATACAAAGAGCTGTTTAATCTGAGCTGAATTTGTGAGCAGACTTATTGAGAGGCCGACACTGCCATCTGTCTCCAGAGCAGATCTCAAACTGATTAGGATGAACTGTAACTGATTTATGCATACAGTGATGGTAATGAAAGACTCATCCTTACATCTGAATTTTTACTCTCTCTCCGAACATGTGTGTGCTGCTTTCAGCTTTTATTACAATCCTTTCATATCAAATGAAGGAGAAAAATAAAAAAACACAGAGCTGTAAGACCCAGCAGGCCCAAATACTGAAAAAGAACACATTTTTACAAAGTTAAAAAAAAAAAACTTTCTATTCTCTTCCTGTACCCTTCACCATTCCTCTTCATCTTTTCCCTAATGGACAGACTTGTCAAGTCCATTTCCACAGGGACTGTTAAGGAGCTAATGCTGGTTGACAAGCAAAGTGATGCTGGGGAACAACATACCCAAGGGGGAACTATTGCTAACAATTAGAAAAACATGCAACTTCCTGTCCATTACATGAGGAAGCTGCTATTTTCTCCTTTGCTTGTACATTTATTTCAATGCTTATATGGGAAATAAAGTGGATGAGCAGCGTGTCAGGGTTACGGGGTTTTCTAGATGGAGACATCATTCCAACATTACTTTTGAACGGCACAAATTCTAGAGGTCACAACAAATAAATGAACACTGCAGCTTAAATAAAATGCAGATCTGCAAAGCGGTTCATGTGCAAGGCCAACAAACACCGAAAAATGTCTGAGCTAGTAAGTAGCGGGCAGCAGATGGTACCATGGAGCTCTTTGTCTTGTCAGGGTTATGACCATGGGGTGACAGAGACAGAAATGACATGGAACAGAGAGAGAGAGAGAAAAGAGGACAACGAGGTGAAGG
This sequence comes from Poecilia latipinna, assembly GCF_001443285.1. Classification (NCBI taxonomy): domain Eukaryota; kingdom Metazoa; phylum Chordata; class Actinopteri; order Cyprinodontiformes; family Poeciliidae; genus Poecilia; species Poecilia latipinna. The sequence goes on along the minus strand of NW_015113281.1, from coordinate 131,225 downwards.
AGAGCACTGCACAGTGAGAGAGGAAAACATTCAGTGGTCTGGAAAGAAACAAGAATAAGGCAACAAAAAACTTGAAGTGAAAAGAGGAGAAAGACTGAAAGGTTTTCCATTCGCCCCTAATTTAGTCTGTGAATGTGCTCTCCCCTGTCTGATTTAAATCTCCCCTGAGAATGTGCTTAATCATATGTTACTCAGACTCAGCCGGATAGTGGGAGAAGGCGGGAGGTTACAGAGAAAGGAAGCGACCATTCACAAATACAAATGTGAGAATTTCCGTGTGAGAATTGAGTGCGTTTCCACCTAAGTTACCGACAACATCCACAGTGGTCTCCAACCTGAGTATTCCAGTATCTGGCATTTTTGTAGACAATTTCCTGGTTTGGTTCAAATGTGGTTAATTACCATGCCTCTAGAAGACTTCATTAGAAGCTGAACTGTTTAAAATCACATGACTGAAAATAATTTTGACTTTGCAATTTACGCCTTGAAATTGGGCCTCCGTCTCTTTAAAGGGACAGTGTTACTTAAAATCAACTTTTTGAGCTTTAAATCATGTTCTAATATTATCCCCTTATAATAAACATACCTGAAGTTGCCTTGATTCTTTCATGGGCATTTGAGAAATCCTTTGATCTCCCATGGCAACTATTTATCTGTGCAAAACGCCTGGGTGGACCGAGCACCACCTTCTAGGCACAGCTACTCCTCGGACTTGCAGTTTCCAAGCTTCAGAGCTTCTACCTCACACGGCACCTCTCCCCTACAACTCCCTCACTCAGCACCTTCAGACTAGCCAGCAGCAATTAGCAAGCACTTGGTGGAACTGCGCCTCAGCTGAGCTCATTTTACAGAAGTCACGGGATAAGCATGCTCTGTGAGGCGGATGCTTGATTCGGTGACCGCAGCTCCGGGAAGGAGCCGCATGGAAAAGGTGGTGCTTGGTGAGAGAAAGCATTTAGGACCCTGAAAGGTTGCCAGTGGAGATTAAAGGATTTCTCAGACATGCATGAAAGAATCAAGGCAACACTCCAGGTATGGTTTTGATGAGAGAATAACATTATAGCATGATGTAAAGCTAAAAAAAAACAAAAAAAAAAAAAATTTATTTTACCTAATACTCCCTTTAATAAATTCATTAATGCTCTAGTGATCTGAAATGAAAACAGCTGAAATGGATGAGAACCACTTAATTTGAATCACAATGCTTTTATAAAGTTGTCAATTGACTGCAGTAGTAAATTTTGAAGTAAGTCTTACTTTTACTTGTCCCAAAATATTTACATGCACATCCCATCGTGTTCATGCTGTTTTCTAGGATATAACAAAGAGGGATAAGAAATAAAATCTCAACAGTAATTAGGTATAAGTGGAACCGATGTATTGCATCACACAGTGGTCCCAATTTATGCTAAAATAATGTATAAAACAAATCAAAACCATCCAGAAACATCTGCAATGTAACATCTGACTGTGGTGATCCCAGCACTTTGTCAGGTTGCAAAATCTAACTAAATGTTCAGTCTGGAGCCATGTTTTTACAACTTTAATATAATTTAAACAATATTAAGTTTGTTCCAAAATTGGTACCAGCACCAGCTCAGTTTGCAGTGAAACTTTGTTTATATATCCAGCTGAAGTAACACCAGCAAATGATTAATATTTGACTCTTGACTGTATCAGAGAATAAGTTGTTAATTCAACCATTTTTCTGAAGAAAGTTGCTTCAAAACATCCAAACGGTACTTGTCGAAGTGACACAATCCTCCCTGACAAGGCTAATGGGAGAAGTCAACTGGTTTTATGACGGACTGACCGTTCACAGGGGTGCTTAGTCAGAGTTAAAGTACGGGTCACGAAACCACAGCAACAAACATAACATAGGGTACAGCTGTCTCTATGACCCACTTTTTCTTTTTTTAACCAAACCAAGGTGAAAGGGTCCCCCAGCATCTTTTATTAAGCAGCTGGTAAAGCTGAACTGTCTGTGCCATGTTCTGACTTTCTGCTTCAAGTTTATGGTCAGGCATTATAGAAATAGTTGTAGTTGCATCCAGAAAGTATTACCTTTACGCACCTGAATTATGAGATACCAAAAAAAACAACAAAAAAAACAAATGATAAATGTAAAATCCCATGGCTCTGACTTGACTCACAAATTATGAAAAAAAAAACACAATTTCTTTACTTTTTCTTTTAAGATCTGAGCATGAAAGCTTTACTTTTGCGATTTTTTAGCCAACTTCATGTTGCCAGGTCCTGTGTGTGTGTGTGTGTGTGTGTGTATATATATATATATATATATATATATATATATATATATATATATAGAGAGAGAGAGAGAGACTGATTAATTGATTGATTGATTTTTATTATTTTATTCTACAGGCTTGAATGATCTTGTGAAATTGAACTCATATATCCAATAAATGTGGTTATTCTCAATTATTTAATAATTTAAAAAGAGGCAGATTTGCTTTCTATGTATTCAAAATGAAATAATAATTTGGAAGTTTCTGTTTTTATTCGAGCTATTATTTTCTACTAAACATGATTTTATCCATTCAGCTGACACAAACAGAAGTTAAAAACACTTTTTCAAAGCACAATATGAATAACTGTGCCCATAAATGTAGAAAACCTCTTTTTTTCACTATGCACTAAGGTCTGTGCACATACATTTCTTTTCATGATATTGTAAGTATTCCTTTGCTTTAATAGCTCATTTGATTTGAGCTGTCTCTATTGTCTGTCTACTATTCACTAAATTAATGCAGAGCATCACCTATGGCACTGATGTGCAGTCTGTAATTATCTCATGCCTTGAAATATTTTAAACATAAAATATAAAGAGAGTGCATAAAAAAACTAATCAAGAGATAGTAACTTCTATCTGACTGCACTATTACAATTTTCTGCTCCACATGCAAGCAGGCATTTTTGACAAACCTCGTCTCGAAAAGGAATACTTCATCCTCTATTCACTGCTGAAAGCTCAGATACGTAATTTAATTAGTTGCTACGGCTGCAAAGAACGTGCAACGTGGAATTTGTGCAGTAACTATCTTACTGAAGGCATGCTTCTGTGTGATGACTTTGTTTGGAACAATGCTAAGTCACGGGTCAACTATTTTGTTTTAAATAGGCCTATCCATTCATGTGCACACACATAATTGTACAATAAATAAAATAGACAAAGCACTAACTCAATAATCCAAAATGAAAAAGTTAAAAAGTTAAACATCTCTGAAGAGAAATATTGTAGTTTCAGGAAAAACACAGCAACAGCGCTATTAATTATACTCATGCACATTTGACGATTCATATTGAGAACGTTCACATGCAGCCGCACAGAGAGGAGAATCGCTTAATCTGGATACACACAAGGACATAAAATAAAAAGAAAAATGCTAAGTAGCACTTACTGTTAAGCATTGCATATTCTCAGGCTGATCAGTCTCAGGGGCAGCACCATGGCTTGACAGCACAGCCTCTGAAATGTAGACAAAAGAATCACGGGCTGAGACAGTACCTTTAGAGCACATTTCCCCTTGTTCCAATGTAAAACAGCTTCCCGGAAAATTTTATCCTCAAACAATTGCGAGCGTCCATAAAAGTGACTAGAGAGATAAGAGCTCAGAGTTATTCCTTCAGCTGCTGGAAGCAGCATCCATGAGGCTGCTGCTCAAACTTTACGTGTAAAATTAAGAAAAACAAAAAGCAAAAACAAACACACACACACCAGGCCAGCTGCATGAAAGAAAATTGCGTAAAGATGTGAGAATTCAGCAACTTGCCAAAGGGAGGAATGGGAGTGAGAACAAGTGGGAGGGAGGGAAGAAGCGAGGGAGGGGTAAAGAAGAGAAAAGGAACTCCTCTCTCACTCTATTATCCGTCTGACACAGAGCTCCTGTGAAGTTGCTGTGGTTACAGGGACTCACGCCTCAGTGTCCTTCTAACTATTGCTCAGAAAGGCACCATTCAGTGTTGGGCCACAATACAGATCTGCCCGTCTTGCTTTTTTAATTTATTTCAATCTTCTGTTTCCATCTGTGTATCTCGCTCACCTTTTCTTTGGAGGATCCACCTTCCCTCGGTCTCTCCCGCCTCTCAGACACCAATCCATATTTTATCTCTCTACAGCAACCACAATCTCTCCGTTTGAAACGTCTGACCTGGTGTCGTCTATACAGTTCCTTCAAACCGTTATCTCAATCTTCCCTCAAGCTGTGAAACACTTCAAATTATGTCGACTCGGTTCAAATAATTCCTGACAGGGTGCCGATCAGTTAAGCCTGTGAATCTGTGTCGTAAACATGTCTGTTTAAGAAAGTGCTATATTTTGCCTTTGATGAAAGTTTCCTTGATAAACTACACTTCTCAAGATATGCAATTTACAAACTGCTTTAGCTTTTGACAGCCTTATTGAACACACAGCCACAACATATAAATTATAGTCAGCAGAGGCTACTTATTGTGGCAAAAAGAAAATGATTAAGTAAAATACAGCTTTTAACCAATGATCTCAGTTGAGTTTTTAACCAACGCTTTTCTAGCTTCCTATATTAGCTAGCTGTGCTGCAGTGGTAAATTGAGCTTGCAGGCAAAAAGAAACAGGTGGGAATTTGGATTGAGCCGAGTGTTTTTTATGTACGTACTCCTCCACAAATAAAAAGAAATATTAATTCATTATGAAGAAATGTAATGTCTTTTACTTCTAAATGTTTAAAATTAGTTGGAATAAGTGTCTACATTTCTCATCCACCACCAGCATAAATGTATCCTACTTCCTGCGAAAATAAAAAGTAGAAAATGTTTTAACTTTCAGAGACATCCTGGGTTAGCAGACTTGAGAATTATGCCTCCCGTCAATTGGGAGGAAAGATAACAACCAAACATGGTGCTATAGGAGATGATGTTTGTTTCCTGTTTCCTTCCTTCAGCCAAATTTAGTTTTCTACAAGTATCAAAATTATCTACTGAAGCCCCATTAGATCATCTGTGCTTTAAACAGGATCTTAAGTCTTATTTTGTTTATAGAACTTTTTAAAATGCATGTACCAGATAAATATGGCACTTGAAGACACTTGATGTACTCTAACCAAGTACCATACTTTTTTTTTTTTTTTTTTTTTAACGGTTTCATATTCACACTCAACATATTTGGACATACTAAATTCCAGCTGGTATCTTATATTGATTGTTTACACATAAGAAATTGATAAGCTCAATGTTATGAGCAAAATGTTACTTTTGTCTTTAACACACAGCCAGAACATTTGTAATTGATGACTTAAACAAATTAAAAGAATAAAGCTTGAAAAAATCCTTAAGGATGTTACATATATATTTGAGAGTAGTTAAACCTAAGCCATCCAAAATGTGTCAAACTTAGTGTACAGGAGTGAAACCTATATATTTTATAAAATATGACATCATTTTGATTATTTTGCACATTGTGTGACTTTTTCTTGACACCTTCACTTTATGAACTGAAAAACTATAGTTAATATCACATTTTGCAGCATTCATTTACTTTGTTAAACAGCATCTCAGTGCCAACTTCTGTAGAGCAAAACGACCGGACTGACAGTTCACACCAAAAAAGAAAAAGACAAGAGAAACAGTCATTGACCTCCTCTCCAGACACTCCTGACAGCCCATTGTTGAACTCGTCTATAAAGCCCATGAAAGAGAGATTAAGTCACACGTTAATCTCAAACCGCCTGGGGATGCACCAAAAAGAGAAAAGCTAACCTGGTTGGCGTCGAGCCCAGATCAGAGGCCTTTTGTCTGACAAAGAAACAAGCAGTAGGGTGAAGATGTGGAGCAGCTTGCAATGAGGACAGAGCATGACTGACATTAGAAAGGGGGAGGGAGAGAGGAATAATACCAGACAGAAACAGTGGACAGTGGGAAAAGTATACACTAGACAAGTTCAAGCAAGATAAATGTAGCAGATGTTTTAAAACGACAGAAGACACTACAAAAACGCAGGGAAATAGATTTCGGAATAAGTCAAAAGGTTTCCACACTCTATTGATGTAAAGCCAGTTACTCTTGGATCTGCCAGAACAAAAGAGACGGGCTTAACTTTACTTGGGTCTCTTGTTGTACTGCCCAATCATTTGACTTCCAAGCCCCTATTTACACCTAATGTTGCCAACAAATCAATAAATAAACACTCAATGAAAAGAGACAAAAGTCAAAAGGGAGAACGTAACTTTCAATTATCTCAAGGCTTCAAGATTTTGCTAACAAAACATTTTAAGCCAAACTGTAAAAAGCCATGTAGATATCCTTAGTGGGATATTCTATTGTCTACTACCCATTTCTTTATATTACACAATGAAAGAGTTTGACTTTAAGCTGTCAAACAGCATATTTTGCCTTTCTTTAGACTTAAAAGTTTACCCAATGCTCAGCTTAATACTCCGTACAGTACACTTTTACAAACTGTAAACATGCAATTGAATAAAATATTTTTTTTAATTTTTACAACTATTTTGAAGCCAAAATGCAAACATCAGACCTGGCAGTGCGATAAGGAAACAACAAGATCCAAAGTAGGTCCTGATAAAAGATTGATGCACTTTATAGAAATACACAAAATTATGGACTGACAGTGTTGGGGGATAAACATGTTGAACTTGTGTTGTTTACAATGTCAAGCCTTTATTAAAATCCAACATATTTTCTGTCAGTGTTTTTCAGATGATTTTTATTTTGAAAATGAGTCATTCAGCTACCCCGAATTTAAAGTGCATTCATAGCTCCATCGAAAAAGAAGCTGAACAAATTTTGCCTTGAAACCATAAACCAATGGTCTGAATGAAGTAGTTATTTAAAATGTTTGAGATTACTGAAAAAAAAATACAAATGATGAAAAAAATAAGTGTACACAATTTCTTGTGTTGATGCATATTATTCTGCACTAAAACAAAAAAACTAAAAATAAACCCCAGATGATAAGTAGTGTATCCAGCTTCTGGGAAAACAAACTAGACATTTTATTTTCATCTGAGTCACAAGGTTTTACACAAAAAGTTGCTTTTGGTTTGGTTTATTACCGTTTTGGCAACAAAAATGACTAATGTATCTTTAACTGTTTTGTTTTTGCATTGACCGACAAACATGCATGGTACCGAAACATTACCTAACATGAATTACAGTCCAAGCAGTTAAATGCAATATGCACATTGTAATAATACAATTCCAGAAATGGTAATAGCTAACTTTGGGACACACTGGCCTAATCTAATGGAAAGGCTGTTAATATTATAAGCTTCCTCTAAACTTAAAGAACTTTTTAGAGTGAAACTGCTAGGATCACATGCTCAGCTTTTACAACATTGAATTACAACCCAGAATGGAGTGTCTGTTTAATTTCTGACAAATGTGAAGGTGGAAGTAGATTTAAAACATGTCACGTTACATTTTTGCACAGCGGCTTTGACAGCTTTGCATAAGTTAAACGGTAAAAGCTGTGACAGAATCACTGGTTATCGTTTTTGCTGAGAAACCTTATCCGTTTCCAGCACAGGGGGGCTACACAAGAGGAAAGAGCGATTCCCTCAGCAACAGCAAACAGAATTCACATAAACGGCACCGCAGTGTAAACACACAAATCAAACAGCCCAAGGTAGGCTGAGGATTTGGGGTGAGTAGGGTCAGCCGGGAAAAAAAGGTTTGGTGTAATTTGCTTTGAAACACACAACAGTTTAAAATGCCTCATAGGCTGTTCAATTTGATCAATTTAGTCAATCTTGTTAATTTGTATTGTCCAATTTTATATTCTGTAAAGCAGCCTAGATTCCAGATCGATTAGTGCTTCACAATGCTGCAATATGGTGGTTGTTCTTAGTCTTTCTCTAGTGTCTCACTAATGCTTTGCATTTTAAAATAGGACTTATTTGGCGTCCCTCTGTGCATGCATTATCCTTGAATGACTGGTATACCTAGGAGGCCATTTTTTTTTTTTTTTACCATTGGTCTCTTTGGGCCTCTCTTTCAATAATGATGTCCTCTTTGAACTTCATACTTCACAGAGATTCCCTGCCGAGTTTGTTCTTTTTGCCAACTCAACATTTCAAACCTTTAATGACAGTGAAACCTTTGGCTAATATTATGAAGTGAACCATATCTAAAATAATCTTTACATTTATTTTTTACTGAGACCATAAGATTTCTTGAGGTTTTCTTTTTCTAAAAATCAAAACAGTGCTCTTTCCTCTTAATGTAACTAAAGCATTTTAAATTCTGCATTCTATGAAAAGATCTTCATAAGAAAAAACTAAAACCTTTCAGCGAGCTATAATATTTGTCTTCGCTCTTTCATAGAAAAAACACCGGCACCATGTCCTGATTTACTAAATAATTAATGTGACTATTGTATTGCTACGCAGAAGTAAAACATTTAACTTCACGCCAAAAATGCCGTAATTTTTAAATACAGCTTCCCCAATAGATTTGCATAAAAACCGAGGAAAAACAAAAAATATGGTAACATAAATGACCACAAAAAATTATCAAACTGAAAATGAATGAAGTCATGAAAAAGTTATAATTCAGTTAATTTCAAGCATATTTTGCCAAATATGCAAACTGTTCTTGTTCTAAAAGTTAAACATACATATTAATACATATTACATATCTTCTGCATTGTATTCAAATGTATTCGTTATTCATGTGTGATTTTTTTTAAATTATGTAACAGATTTAAAAAAAAATAGAGCAAATTAGACAATAAAAAGAGAAAACAGGACAATAAAACAACTTTTAAGGTGTATTTAAAGTCAAAACATTGGCAAGTCGGAGGATGTTTGACCTCAAATTTTAGATTCTGTAACTCCAAAGGCGAGATGACGCCTGTAGACCAACCTAGACCTTTGCACTGCTAAAAGCAAGTGATCCTTAGATCTAAGTGATTTGAAAGCTGCAGGAGGTCAGATAAATAAGCAGGAGTCTGTCCCAGGAGTTGCATCCAAACCAACCAAAATTATTTGTGTACCGTTTTTGCCTCTGTTTCGTAGGTCAAACCCTTAATTTCAGGATGCAAGTCACTTCATGCTGGTCATACATACAGTAGAGATAACGCATTTCTCTTTCTGCTTCGGTCCTGGCCAAAGGACAACATAGATAATATCAGCTGGGCACTCAAAGTGTTACATAATAAAATATTTCAGTTAAACTAAAAAGGATGATCCAATAAGGATTAAGAATCAAATATACCATAAAAGCCACTTTGGGAACCATTTAATACGCTTTAAAAATTAAAAGAGATCTGATCAGAAAAGTCATGGCTAAGAACATGCGATATTGTGCCGTTTTGTCTGATACCTACTTTGTAAGAACAGACCTCCTGTCTATCTGTGGAATTTGAGCATCTCAGACATTTTTTTGCTTTGTTAAGCAATCCCCCTTAGCAACTTTAGATGATCTTACTGACATCCTGCTGAGAAGTGGCAGTTGATTCTGCAGACCAGAGGTTTTCCCATGTGTTTGTGTGTGTGTGTGTGTTGGGAACCTATAGGTGCTGGGATGCAAGTTTTCTCAGCGAAAAAATGCCTGGCCAAAAAAAAACTGAGGGTCAATTTGTGATTTATGTGATTTAATTGGCTGTTGTTCTGAATTTCAGGCAGTTGACTATCAGACTCCTGAACAAACTAGTAACTCCTAAAAACCTCTAGCTTGTACTTACAATATAATGTCAAAATTATTTGCTCAATTGCTTTCACACACATATTAACTTCAGTGATATCACATTCTTGATTGATAGCGTTTATTATGATGCCATCCCTCCATTTGCAGCTTCAACTCTTCCAGAAAGGGTTTTCACAAGGTTTAGGAGCGTTAATGAAAACTCTTTACCATTAGTGCAATTGTGAGGTCAGACACTGATGCGGGACGAGACGGTCAGGGTCAAAAATGACCTCTGCTGGGCAAGAAACTGACGCATAGCGAGTATGAAACATCCAGTTACAGAACACTTAATTACATAACCCAAGAAGTCAGGCGTAAAAAAAAAAAAAAAAAAAAAAAAAAAAAAAGAATTGCATTACAAAAATGAACAGAACCTCAACAGAATAAAAACTATTATTCAGGTTCACCTTTTGGTGGGCATAATTTTATGGATGAATATCATCTACAGTAGACAATTATGGAAAATGATGAAATGAGTAAATCCTGACAAAATGATGCATCATTTACAAATTACTACAGGAAGTTATTTGGAAGTGACAATATCTGTCACTTCCAGTTATTAGGAAAGATTATACAGCAAAATAGACAATTTTCTGTGCTAAAATAAGAGCTTTGTTTTTGTCTTGTGTTGTTCAAGACCCCAGTCAGCTCAGTCAAGCCCAAACTTTTAAAGCTCTGAAACAATGTCAAAATAAGGACATTTAAAAGACTTGGAAAGGGTCTGAATTATCAAAACGTCTTAAGCAAATCCAAAGAAGCTATAATTAATGCTCATATATCAAAAGATGGCAGAAAATGTAGTAATTTTCACACTTTAAATGTACTTACAAATATTAAATAACAAGAAGAGTCTAAGTCAAAATGGAGTTGTTGAAACCCAGAGAAGCTTGTACTGAACCAATCAAGTTGGCAATTTGTGTCAAACATTGTACAACGTTTGGCAGAGCACAGCCTGAAGAAATTATTTAGCAGACTAATTCAGCTGTGGAGCACTTGCACAAACACATTTTTTTTTATCATGTCCCTGTGCATTTGCACAGACCTACCAGTGGCACCACAGGATCCTTGCCACTGCAATTCATCCCACTGATTTGTTTTAATTGCTTTTGCACAGATTTTAGGTTATTTTTTTATAACAAACAACTTATGTTTCTTAACTTATGTCTCATGATTAAAAAAACCTAATTCAGATGAAAAGAGGGAATTAAGAAATAAGAACCTATATGGATTATTAAAGATACATTTTGTTAAAATGTTTGTTATAAGGGTGCAGAAATGAGTGAACATAATAAGCATCCATCTGTTAAGCAAATGACCTGATTGATCATGCTTTGGGCCTGTGCAAGAGTGACATACCAGTGTAATAAATCTTCCTCTTTGAAGACCAAAACATGCAAAACAGACTGCATGTGTAAAAAATATTGAAATAAAAAACACTGTAAAGAGCACACATATAGGTTCCCAGTAGCTCTTCAAGAGGAGTAATCTGGTAAGTTTTCATTTTGGACTGGCTCTCAGAGAGCATAAATGAAATAAAAAAAAAAATAAATAAAATCTTGTGTATGCATCATTAAATTTGAATCCTTTTCATGTAAAAAATAATTTCTTATACATGAACCAAAAAGACTTACATGGCTTTCAAGTGTGCTCTTGCTGGAACTGTGGATGTTTTTGAAAAGATAATATTTTTAGCTGATCTAAAGCAAATGCATAAATAATTGTTGAAGTTTGACCACTTTCAGGTTTTCTCTTCAGAGCTTCCTAGTTAAACCACCTAAAGTGCCTGAGGATCATTGCTAATCTCCCTAACATTTGGCTCAAGATACAGTTTTGCTAATTAATGTTAGCGAACAGATGCTGCAGTTCCTGTCGAGCTTTCTCAAAGTTTTTGAAGTGGCAGCAGCATAAAGAGCCATTTCATTTATTTAATTGGCAATGAAAGCTCTCAACCAAAGCTTGAATTTAGTATGGATTTTATTAACTTGAAAGAGATGTAAACTGATGGTAGGACAGCCTTTTAGTCAACCAGGTAAATGGTTGTTGAACAGCAGATCTTGTGTCAACGCTAAAGAGAAAAACCTGGCAGGACTAAAATAAATAAACCAAGAGTAAGCAAAAGTCCAGCAAATCCCTTTTACTCAAGATCAGACTCGTTATTTTCAAAATAACTTGGCTTCTTAGGTGCAATAACAACAAAGGTTTTGTTTGTAGCAGGTAATATACGTTGTTGAGAAAGCGAGATATATTTACTACCTGCTGCTCGTTGTCATCTCGTCTGCCCAGGTCCGTTGATGTCGTGTGTAAAAGTGAAACCATAAAGACAACAATCACTGTTCAACTTCAACAACCAACCAGAGTTTATTCAAACAATGCATAAATTCAAAAAATGCATAAAATCACACCAACTGCTCAACATAATCATCAGAAACCAAAGCCACAAAGAAGAAATTGATTACCTTAGAAAAATACAAAAATACGAAGACGTGCCTTCGGAGACCACTGTGTGTGGCAGTTAAGACGGTTCCTCCCCAGTGATCTGACCACCTGTTTTAGCTCAATTACTTTTATATTAAGGCGTGTTTCTACTCTCTGATGCGTTCTAACGTAACGTTTAGAGGTGGTCTCTGCCTGCCTACAAACAGCAACACGTCATTACGTTCTGCCTGTATGCGAGCGACCATGCAGGCGTTTACCAAGGCATGAATTCATCGCCGTCTAAGCTGTCCTCCCTGCGCATTTTCCCAGGGAAGGAACAATAGATGTGTTCATTTCATACGGAAACATTTTACTCAAGAAAGTGGGAATAAAATTTATCAGCCATCTATGTTTCTCATTTCAAACTGCCTCAAACTGGATCCTGAACCTCACAGAGCTCTCCTGGCCTCTCCTCTGACCCAGTGCATCAATCAGCGGATTTTGATTATAAAAATTAGCACTTTTCATATATCTTCAAACTGTTATAAAACAGACACGAACAGTTTCAATACCAAAAAATCTGTTCAAATCAATATTTTCTCATTAGTTCTCAACTTCTCTGGTTATAATGAGCTAAAACATTTTCAGATGAATATATGACTTATAGACTCTTAAGAATGTGATCTAATATAAAAAACTACTGATTAGACTAATTTTATTCAAATCGTGATCATTATATCTAAGAAAAATGTTCTACTGATTAAGTTATATATTGCTTAAACTATGAGTCTAAATCGAGGCCTACTCAAAACAATCATGATCAGTCAAATATTCCAACATGCGCTAAAGTTAAAGCTAGCATTAAAACTAGCATAATTAAACTAATATTTCCAATAATGTGCTTTTTATGAGCGTGGCTCTCATCTCTGTTTTGATCTCAATTGAAAACAGATATTTACAGAAACTGAATAACAAGTACATAACCATTAACTTTTCACTGTATGACAGTATGATAATATTTTTAAACCACTGTATGACAGTATGTCATACAATGATTAGGATTAAAATCAGTGCAGAGTACAACAATTAGTCTATTCCCTAAATGTGGGATTTTTTTTTTCTTGATCGTCTTCTGTCCAGCATTACAGTCATCAGAATTATTGTCTGAGGAAATCTCAGAAAATCATTTTATTTTGGAATACAACACTCAGGATCAAGCTTTAAATGATTGATAGTTCTATTTTATCCATTATCTTCAAAATATATTTTGTAAAAGTAATATTTTCATCTACATCTGACTTATGGAATAAGTTGAGAGTCGTTTATAACTGTATAGGTCTGCTATCATACTGTGAAAGAAAAAGTGCTGCACCGGCACAAATGTCAAGATATAATTCACACTTTTTAATAACCTCAAAACATTATTTGTCTGAATGCAAGCTGATTGGAGCGTTTTCCAACCAGAGATAAATAAGTGAATGATTTGTCACCACAGATTAGTCTCAAAGACACTTAATACTCACTAAGCCTAATGTAGTTGTGTTGCTACGGAAATGAGACACACAAAGCAGCTAGAACAACATTTAAAATTTATCACAGAGTATATTTTGGATTTAAATAAATGGCTTAAGTTCAGTTCAGTTTGTTTTTTATATGAGCCGTTTCAGGAGAGCAGAATGTGTCACATAGCAGCACAGAGCTCAGGGAGCACCAGTGGGTCAAATGCTTCGCTTCACATCAAGTGGATGTGAGCCTGGAGTCAGTGTTACCCTTCAGTTCAAGCATCAGATGCAAGACATGACGGACCTTCATGAACCCACAAACCAATTATCCGGCGTTGTCACATACCCAAACACGCACACAAACGTATAGCAAGGTTTAACCAGTGCAAATGAGAAGATAAATGCACTAACCCCTCCCCCAATGTCAATGTAAAATCTCCCTGATTCAAGTTAATCACATGGTGTTCAATATAATCTTCTGATTTAAAGGCCCAGCGTGCCATCTGGAAAAGCTTGGCAGTGTCTATGGATGGCTGCAGAGTGTGAATGGGTTTGAAAAATGTGCAACAAAAGTGTGCAAAAAATGCAGATGACGCAGTTTTATATGCACAACCCCCAGTGGGTGTTTTGCTATTCTTGGTTTTACACATATGCAGACCCCCCATCCTAAGCCTGTTGGATAGAAGTGTATTAGCCATGGTCAAAAACACACACACGTACATGCCACTACAGGTCACTTGTCTCCACTGGCACAATGGAGGCAAGCCAAAAAATAAATTTGTCAATAGCACATGGCCAAACAAACTCTGTGTTTCATCTAAAAATCTATTAAACACTTAAACCAATATATTGTTCTAATTTTAAAAAACTGGAACAAGTACATTTAAAGTTAAGATAAATGATAATCGTTACAGTTTTGTACAATATTTTCCTTCCATGACCCTCAAGGATCCAATGACCTTTTCGTGTGTGTGTTTTTTTTTTTTTTTAATGCATGCTACATTCATCCAAATCAAATAACATTCTTCCAGGTACTGTGTTTGGGAAGAGCTTAAATATTTTTATCGTTTGTCTTTCTTTAAAATAAGGGGCGCAATCTGCGTCCTTTTGAACTTTTTGACGACATCTCCCACTGTATTTGCAATTGTTATATACTTTAAAATCTAACAATTTGCATGCAGTACATGAGAAAATAAATACCCATTTTTGACACCACCAGTCTGAGATAATAAACCCCAATCTCCATAAATGTTAAGTCTACTTTTTGTGTTTTTATAATAAAAAAGAGATTTGAAGTGCTAAAACTGGTACTACGAAAATTTCCAAAAATTTGCAGAATTATTGGAAATGCATGAATTTATAAGAAATAATGTAAATAATTTAAGTATCAGAAAATATCTCTGTTGAGTTGTTCTGTGTCAATAATCTAAAGAATACTTTTTTGTGTCCATAAAAGTGCAACAATTTATATTTGTACTTCCAGGCTTGGGTAATATGTATAGTGATAATATGAAAAGTAAAACTTTGATACTTTGCTAGCATTTAATACTCTACAAGGGCATAAAGAGGTTTGAACTATTGTCATATAAAGGTTGGTTGAAGATTGGGACCAATTGCCCTGTCTTGCCTTGCTGTTTAGCTGCCACTCATACTCAGCCTTTCTATTTCAGTCTCTCCGGTCCTGTTTAGCAAAGTTAACATGGCAGCCTTTTTATTACAGCCCTACAGTGTAATTAGCTGTCAACACTCAGCGGCTAGGTTTTGTTGTTGCAAAAGAAAGCCCAAACCAAACACAAGGACAATCTGAGCAACAATGGTGCAAGAAAGCAAAGAGAAGCATGACTAATAACATTTTGACTGCCAAACGATTAATCTTTTTAAATATGGAGACATTTCTTATTAAGTATCACTTTTTAAGAAATTGTTCAGTACTGAATTAAAGACTAAGTTGCTGTTTGAAAATTAGTGTTCTAGCACTGCGAGCTACATGTAGCTTAATCAACATAGTCTTTGTTTTTGCATTTTCCTGTGATTTAATGAATATCACAGAATCTATATATAAATGATGTGTCCAGCTTCAAAAGGACAGCTTAGGATTTATGAAGAGAGATTCTCTTAAGAAGTTACCAGCAGTTGATTTCTTACCTTCAGCAGAAAACTCTTATCTTTATTTAATATATATCAACATTGGTACCAAAGACTAAAGTTAATACCTAGTTTCAGAGTTAGGTACCTCTTGTTACAATGTTTTTGCTGGGAAAATCTGGGTCCTGGCTTTCCCGTGGATGTTATACTTCGATATCTATGCCTAGACATTTTTGAAGACCGATCACTCTCCTCGCATGGCAACAACCCCACATAGAGGGAGTAAGCTGGACAGCCCCGGGCCCCATGAAAACTACTTATAAAAGACTTAAAGACTATGACAAAGTTGGGAATTTTTATAGTGCTTCCAAACAACCCAGATATCAATCTGGTGGGATGTGATGGCATCTGTGGAACAAACGCCCAGAAAAACAAAAGCAAAGCAGGAAAGTGATAAGTGCTGAGGGGATTTTCTTTTATGGTCCAGTTAAGAAACAACACAGGAAAGTCTAAGTTGTTCTCCGTTGATCTCCTGAGTGATCTGAATGAGTTTGGTATAAAAAGAATAAACCAACTGTATTTTATGCTTGATAGAAATAATTA
The DNA here is from genome assembly GCF_001443285.1 of Poecilia latipinna. Taxonomy (NCBI): domain Eukaryota; kingdom Metazoa; phylum Chordata; class Actinopteri; order Cyprinodontiformes; family Poeciliidae; genus Poecilia; species Poecilia latipinna. The sequence goes on along the minus strand of NW_015113281.1, from coordinate 114,921 downwards.
CATATCAGGTCATTTTAAAGCAATTCACCCAAAGCCAACTACATGTGTTCCCTGCTCGTTCAGGTTGTTGCTACATGAAGTGCAGGTATGCTGGCAGGTTTTTGTTCACAAAGATAATTCTGTCTCTAGAGGTTTGACCCGACACAGACAACGCTCTGACCTGGCACACATCTCTGAGAGAGGGATTAACCAGACTACCTCCAATAAACAGCGCACCTGTGGTGTCCATGTTCAAGTTTATCAACTACTTGACTAGAAATATCACTGTGTTCAGATCTATGTGCTGTGAGAAGATTTCAGTTCAGACTGCAAAACTGAATTTTGCTGAGTTAAGACGCCCTATAAAAGCAAGTTATCTACTGAATTACAGAAACACACCATAAAAAATAATACTAGATTTTTAATTGATTCCATTTTATATTAATAAATAGAATAAGTAGTGCACAGAACAACCAAACATGAGCGTAGAGGGAAGGCTCATTAAAATAAACACACAGGCCTATAAGGTCCTGAACATATGGCAGCTTCTGCTTTGAGATGAATCTAAGGGCCTTTGAATTTCCTACACTGAAGCAGTTAACCTGAATAAAACAAGGTTCATCTACAGTTCAAGGCATTTCAAACTGAGCTGGTTCTACCTCATTCATATTGCAAGTGTCATTTTAACGGGCCGTCAACTTCGAGGCCTAGCTCTTTTCTAATTTTGTTTCGTTAGAGAAGAAAAACAATCATCCAAAAAGTGGGGAACCTGTTTGGGTCTGTTGGTGGCAGGACCCAGATGAACCTCAGAAATCCAAAAGCTGCTTAAAAAAAAAAAAAAAAAGCAGAGAACTATATACGCAGAGCAAATTTTGTAACGACATCCTTGTAAACTTTGGGAAACAGAAAATAAAATCTGGTTCTTATTCTGGTTACAAATTCTTAAATATAAAGACTTCCAAACATTTTTTTTAGCAAAATCGTAGCATCTTCTTTTTGTTCATTTAATTATTAAATGTGGAAAACAATCTTCTTGTTAAGATTTGGCACTTGATGCCTATCTTTCGTAAGATATAAGGATAAGGTGTTGCCAGTATAAACAATAAAAAAAACAAGGATTTCAATGAAAATACAAGTATAATCCGTGATGTGTGTAAATCCGATTTATCCAGCAAGAAGAAATATAATAATGGCCAAATGTAGTAGCTGTATTACATTAGTAATGCCTTCTCACTAATATACTACCAATCACAGCAAAGTAAGAAACACAAAGCAGAAGTAAAACTGATGTCACAGTCACGCTGGACACTGAAATACAGCCCGTAAGGTTATTGGCAGACTGCTTGAATCAGAACATCCACAAGCGTTTGGCTGCTATCGAATTGTCACATTGTTGTTAGTTTAGTAAAAAAAAAAAAAGTTTATTTTGTTAGAGCCTCAGAGAACAGACAGTGACACAAAGAAAAGAAAGGGAATGTGACAAAGGAGTCAGTCTAGATAAAAGAGGAAACAAAACAAACAAGTAAACAAAGTACACATCAGCAAGAAGCGTGAAATGAACAAGACAAAGAAACACTGGAGAGCATTCCAGAGATATGAATATTCGCTGCGACAGATGAAACATGAATGGTCAGAAAGCAAGAGGAAGAAACACTAAGATTATCGAATGCCATTGTAATTTAATTGATTTTGGAGTTTTCCACGTTAAAACATGTCATCTTGCAGCAGCGCCTCCATGGCCTACATTCTGCCAGCTGGCAATGAACACGAGCATGCATGAGTATGCATCCTCCACTGACACACATACGCAGAGGCCAGATGAGACAGTAGTAGGGCAGTACTGTCAAAGCGAAAGACGAAAAGACAACACATTTAATAATACAATAAATCATTTGGCTTTCACTTTTTTTAGCCACGTCCTGAAAGTGACAATCTAGCAATTTCCCCACATTCCCCTCATCAGCAGAAAATATCTGCACAGCTTTTCAAATGATCAGATCTAACAGCTAAAGGGACAACTTGCCTTTGTAACGTCCCCAAGTAAAAGTCAGTTTCTCCACATGCAAGCTTTGCAATTATTTCCTCCTGGCTGGGTCTTGTCCAATCTGATACTCCTGTCCTAGTTCCATCCACAGAAGCATAAGACTCATTTTAAAGTTTCATGAGGCAGATTAGCCTTGTTCAGCCAAGCAGTGTAAATTGGGGTGAGTTTGTGAGCATCTTATGATATCCATGACATTAGCAATCCAAACTTGCGCTATGTTTTTTTTTTTGTTTGTTTGTTTGTTTTTTTTTAAAAAAGGACAGGAAAGTATCTTAGAAAGAAGAGCCTTCGAGCTGTGAGGGGTGAAATAGGAGCACATGTCTGTGTCAAAGGGTCAAACTGATGATAGGCAATCAATAACCCAGTCGATTGGGTAGGCTAACCCCTTCAGGGGTATGTTGTGGAAAATAATTGTGACCAATTTAGCCTACCAAGTAAAAATTAAATGAGGACTGACAGACGAGCAACACGCCCACAGCGCTGCTAAAATGTACTTATATAATACCAGCCACATGCAAAAAGACACAAAGTAAATTAAAAAGCAGAAGGAGAACAAAAAATGAATAAGATTCAAATTTTTATAGTGCTCTCAATAATAAATGTGCCAGTCCAAGTTGCAAATTCACAGCTGTGCAGCTGACCATACAACTTTCAAACCATGTGAAGTGAGTACTGTCAAGTAGAATAATATAAAAGTGGTACTCACCTAGTCTAGGCTGCCCTTATGGCTGGCACAGAGAAGCATGACTCCAACACAAACACACAAACCAGCACAGCCATCAACTACGAGTGGGAAGAAACAGGCAGAAAAAAAAAAAGAGGGAGAACTCAGAGATGCTGAGAAGAAAAATAGTCGTCCATTCCACTGTATCGGTGTGTGGTGGATGTGTGTGAGTGAGTGTGAGTTGAGTGAGTGTGTGTCTGAGTGTAGGGGTAGATCTGCTTCAGCAGTGAATGGTATTGGAGAGCTCCGTCTCAATCTCACTCTCTGGCAACTGTGACGCGTCAGGGCTTCATCCAGACCCCTCCCTCCTCTCCCGTGTTCTCCACTCTACTCTCTCCGTTTCCCACTCATTCGCTGTCCTAATCCCTTTTTCCTTCTCTCTCTTAATCCCTCGCTTCCCTAGTCGGCCCGCCTCCTGGTCTGAAGGCAGATAAAAACTTATTTCCAGTGGCCAAGCACATAACATAAGAGAGACCACTGACTGTTCGTGGTGTACTTTCATGCATTGTTGAACATTGGGTTATTTCCAACTTAGATTTCATCATTTTGTGCACTATACATGTTAGTTTGTGTTTTTGGCTTGACCGGTTTCATCAGGTTAAAATTCAATGCACACAGAAAAATGCCACATTGTACTTCAATGAATCTGTTTTATTAATATAAACAGAGGTATGTTGCTGAAATGATGGATTAAAATTTAATGTAAAGCTAGCAGAGACGTCTAATAGCTCTAAACATTATTAAAATATAATTAAGGAGAAAAACTGAGTGAAGCACAACTGGAAGGAGGGATTAGACTGATTTTCTTCATTTCATTGTGCAGAAGTTATCATAAGAGCGAGAGATTGTACATTTTATCTCCACTTAATCTCACCCTTAAAATAAACCACAATATTCAGACTATTTTTGCATGCAAGCACAAGCAACTACAATCAGTTTCACTCATCTTGAAATTCTTTCCTGGTGCCAATCAATTAGAAACAACCTTGGATCTAAATTTAGTTTCTTGTGAATGATATAATGAAGAAATAGAAGATTTAAAGAGCAGATGGCTCTGAACTGGTTCCACAAAAAAAAGCACAGCAAGTAAAGTCTTGTGAGAAAGATATTGGCAACAAGATGACAACTACGTGGCTTTCTACTAGGAAAACACTGCACAACATCGCAATATTTGGCAATGCTGATGTTCTGATAACGTGTGATAAATAATAAAAGTGTTAAACTCTCTGTTGTCATAACAAATACAGACCCAGGATAATGAACAGTATATTCAGCTACTAAGAAAAATAAAAAAAGAAAAATCAGTATTTCCATCCCGACAGGATCTTAACAAAATATTGTTCTGAAACACGATTGAAACACCTTAATTGTAATTTTTTTAGACCACTTTAAATCATCAATATCTCTGATTTTACTTTCTATAGGTATGTTTTTTGAGTAAAATGAACATTGTTCTTTTATTCTATGAACTTCATGCAACATGTCTCCAAAGTTTCAAGCAAAAATTTTGTCCTTATTTGCAGAAAATGAGAAATGGTCAAAATAACCAATTTTCATTCGCATTATTTGAGGTCTTTTAAGTTCATATTCATTTAGAAACAATAATACTGATGTATAGGGTTCAGTGCAGAGGTCTCTTAATTCTTTCTAGAGCTGCCCTAATAAACACCACTATATATACCCAGCTCTGTGACCAGTTTTCAAATATTAGTTCTTATGTAACTACTCTTAGTTGTAAATAAACCCTGCAGTTATTTTTAAAATATGGTTTTACCCTCATTTGCTTTTGTTCTGCTGTTTATCCAACATCTGGTGCACTCTTGTCTACCGTATGTGCCCAGCAATGAGTGCAAGTTTCCTATTGGTTTGTGTGATATTCAAATGTTTAACCTATTCTACATAATGAATACAATACACATTTATCATTACTTTCAAAAAAACTGTATTTAGTGTTAAGATATTTAATTTTTGCTCTATTAACTTACCAGTGGTGTGGTGGTTGTGTTCAGCTGGCACTTTAAGATGCTTCCATCTCCCCAGTTCTTCCCCAAGCAGATAGTACCATCCTTGAGTTTCCTAGAGGGCAAGCACACACATAACTGACTGCACACACATGGATATTGTATCTATTATACACATAAATATACGAAAGCTGTCAGGAGTTCAACATATCATAGCCAAAATGTGAAGTCAGACAGAAACCCCTAAACACTCAGAAGCTGAGTTTGTTTTTTTACTTTTGCTTTTTTCAAGCAGCTGATGCTTCTACATCTGTACACTTCTAGTCTTTAAACCAGATGGCGTGTGAAATTATAGAGGAGAGAGAGAGAGTATTTTATGCTATCTATTGTGACTTAATGAGAGTATGCACGCCGACAGATTGGGCCTGATTTGTAATCCTGATGGACACAGACTGACAAACAATGGCATAACAAGTCGATTCTATTCTGTTATCATTTTACTGTCATACATTTGTCCTGTTTAATCCAACACACATTTGCCACACTAGCTGATTTCTCTTTTGTGCTCAATAAGTGTGGCGCCACAGACTGTGACAATAATCTTCATTTTAAAAGCATCTTCTCAGAGTGGACAGATTTCTGCAGGCTGTAGGACAAGGGGGAGGATAGGCAGGGAACTTATTTAGAAGAAGGGGGAGGGGAGGAGAGGGCATAAGCCTTAAAAAACTGGGAGGGATTTATGCAATCATTCAATATTACCCTACACACACGATGAAAGATGGCAGGGAAAATGGACCAGAAGGACACAAAGGAGGGGGACAAAAAGAAAAAGCTAAAGATGACAGAAGCAAAAACCACAACATATGAGAAGGATGAAAACAAATCACAAGATGTGACAGTCAGGATAAGAAATTTCCAAAACATCAGCCCATTTTCATAAGACCAAAATGATTCTGAAAATCAAACAAGTAGGTGGAGGAGACAGAGGAGGACTGGCTGGAAAGAAAGGATGAATGCAACACAGCAGCAGAGAGTAATGAATGTAGTGGAGAGAATGAGAAGACAATACTCCCTATGATTCAAAGGTGAAACTAACAGATTTGCATCCTAAGTTGGTAAAATATTCATTGAGATAAATGCTAAGAGGAGCCATCAGTAAGCATTAGTAAGATTTTTAATGTGTTTATCTGTAAATCTGAATGCTAAAAGAACTGTGTAGTAATGGCAAATAACTGACAAAAATGTGCATTGATAATATCCAATAAATGTTATTGCTTTGAAATGGAAAAAAAGAGAGAGAGAGAGAGAGAGAGAGGAAGAGAGAGAGAGAGAGCTTAATCGGGGCTTTGCAAAGCATGGGAAAGAAAATAAAGGCAAAGAGAACTGGCTGAAAATTCAAAATAACCCTTTTCCAATCAGTGAACACACCAAACCTTAGTACTACTAGGTTACAGAAACTACAACACTCTTATATGAGGAAGCTGTTATCATGGGATGAAGGCTTAAAGCTGCTTTAATTATCAGTGAAGTATTTAAAAATAAAGAGGAAGTACAAAAGTAATAAGACGTCTAAAGGAAAAATATAGTTTTTACAGACACCTTCTAGGTGCTGTAAAAGAGAACAATTCTGGTGTTGCTTACTTCGCTTCTGCACTATTTTATGCTTCTAGTCATTTTAATATTACTTTCTGAGGCATTAAACAGAGCTGTCTGCCACAGGATATGCTCTTGTGAACATTTTCTTATATTGGAAAATGGCAAATTAATCCGATGCCATTTCATACGAGGAAGAGAGATGGCGAAAGAGCAAAGATTGCTCTGTTTTATTCTTTGGGAAAAGGGCAGACTTTCAAGAAGCCTCATTGTTAAGAAGGTAAGAGTAATTTTCTCTGGGAAATACACAGAGAGGCGGATGTTTGACAGTAATAATGCTAACCATGCTAACTGTGCTAACCGCAAATGTAAATACAACTTACAAATGTCCATGCAGTAATCAGTCTTTTTATGTTTTAAAAGAAAAATAATATTGTGCATCACAATGCATGTTCTCTCACTCCAGCAGTGTGGCATTGTCTCTGCTTCCAGTATCAACAACTGATGGACAATCGTGACAGGAGGGTTACAAAGACATATTACAAATGTTTAAATCAGCATGAAAAGGTCAAATAAATCACCAAATCTTTAAGAAGAAGAGATTTATCCAAGTCTGGCAAAAATCTAGGTTTAGTTAGTGGAACTGCTGCAACATTTCCTTGAGCAGCTTTGGAGCATTTAGTTTGCACACTGGCTGGAGTCAGTCTTGGTTGTTATCAGGTGAGAGGTCGAGTGCATCCTGAAGAGGTTTTCAGGTCATCTCGGAGTCAGAACAAAGAAAAATGAAACACAAAATCACCCACCCTTATGTAAAGTAAGTATTTGAGTCATTAATTATAACATTCAAGTTTTTGGATTGTGGAATTAAATAAACCCTGCAAAGTTGAGATTTGAACCAGAGATGCTTTTGTTATAAGGCAACAGTGAAAATACCTACAAAATAAACAAAATAAGTATATCATACTCACGTATGGTTGAGTTTCCTTAGACAGAAAAAGGTTTACTAGCTAATACTAAACTGAAATTGACTGCATTGCTTAATAAATCGGCTCAAACTGGAAAATATATGTAACTGCTCTGAAGCTGTCTTTATGACTGGACTGAACTGAACTGAATGTATTCCCATATTTAAATTAGATCTGTTCATCATGTTAGGTACTTTAAAATGATATTTATTTAATCAATTTGTGAACTGGCACTACATAAGTAAACTGAATTGCATTTAATTGAATTTTTTGCAATAATTTTTGCGTGATTTGCCTTTCCATGTTTGGTCTGACGTTAGTAAAATAAATATTTTAAGTGGGTTATACCAATTTAACATTTCTTTTCAATTTGAACTTATTTTAGTTTGTCTACCATTTGTTAGTAGAGCTCTGCTGAACTTAAATGAATCGCCAAAACACTTGATGTTTCTGATGAAAACCAGTCCTCCTTCTAGCAAAGACAAATAGTTGATTAAACTTCTGAGGAAAACTAAGTAAAATGTGGCAAGGATTGTTTTCTGAATATTTTCTGAAACAAATGGAAATAAGCTGTGGAAATGTGCCTTTTTGATTTTGTAGTGTCATTCTGTGGATATGCAAAACAAAATTTTCTTTACGCTAATGTATCTTTGGTGTCCAAAGAAAAATAGGTGCTAGTTATGAACAATTCATGTAATTGTATAGAATATACCCTGAAACATTAAAATGACGTGTGTGTATAAAGTGTGTGAACTTTGACCTTAAAGCAGGAAAGCTCAGTGAGTCAAACTGTGTTCCCATTCCAGTATCTAGAGGCAACAGTGCAGTGCTGTGACACCGTTAACCCAAAAGTGTTTCCTCCAAACTATTGAGGTCACTGGAATTCATTCGCACTGAATTAAACTCTTAAATTCATGGTCTGATGGAAGAGACACACACAACAGATGGAGACACTTGCACAGAGCTGAAAAACGGCACAAAATGGCTTTAGAGCTGAAATCTCTGTTCAAACTTACCTTGTCTGCATCCATAAGGGAGCGCAGGCCAAAACTCATGCAACCAAGCAGAACACTGGCTCTGTTGATGTTGAGAGACATCAGAGAGAATAAATCAGCAGAATGAAAATCAATTAATACCCCTGAGCTGAGGGGGCTCAACAAACTCAGGTCAGATGCTTCAAATACATTTTCAATCCACCACGGGCTTAAAATGAAGCAAAATCAAACCCATCAGATTTATATTTTTAATAATTTAAGTACTCCTTTTTTATATCTGCCATCTAGATCTTTTGCATTAAACTCATTCATAAAATGTTTTGTGATGTCAGAGTAATAAATGCCTGGTGAAAAACTAAAATTTAAAGTAGAGGACAAAAGGAATTTGAAAATATTTAATTACAACCGTCCATGCTGTCCTGACATCCCACATTATGAAACTCCTGTTGGTCCATCCGAGCAACCAAACAAGCCCATATCTGGACCCCTGGCAGTTTGCTTATCGCCATTGATCTGGAGTTGGAGACGCCGTCATACACCTGCTGCCTTCTGGACAAACCAGGCAGCATTGCAAGAATCACGTTCTTTGATTTCACCAGAACAGTTAACATAATTCAGCCCAATTTGTTTTGTCAAAAAAAAAAAAAAACTCCAGAAGACACAGATGGAGGCCTCAAGTATCACATGGATTAATGATTACCTGACAAACAGACCACAGTTTGGGATTGAAGGGTCATGTGTTTAACCAGATGGTGAGCAGCACAGGAGCACCACAGGGGACTACACTCTCACCACTCCTTTTCTCTCTGTGCATCGCAAACTTCCAACACAAGTCAAATTTCAAATTCAGTGCATTACTGACTGCTACAGCAGATTCTTCCTTCCCACAGCCATCGTCACCTATCATTTTTTTGAAGAACCTTAAATTAATATGAACAACAACATTTAATCTTCATTTTGGATCGATACAGTGTTTTTGAATGTAATTGAATCAGAAGCTAGTGGAGCAAATTTGCTATATTTAGTTTGGGTGGTCTGTGCAGCTGTGTAAGTATAGGGGGAAAAGATATGAGGGAAATAGTTCTCGACAAGCTCACAGCTGGAAGCGTGTAGTGCAGCTGCTGACGCTGTCATGATGGCAAACTAATTGTTGTGATAAATGAACACCTGAACTACATTTGCAGAGAGTAAAATGATTTAGTAGCTGCCAAAAGTATAATATTGGGAAATGAACAATGGTGAGACCCTATTATTTTCACTGAAAGCCCTTTACCTAATTTATGGGGAATTAATGTTTGGTCTGCTTAACAAACATTCTTTCAGTGTATATAGGTTATTTATTCTTTTACTTGGAGATACCTCGGTGTAAGAGCTGAACTGACCAGCAACATAAGAACTACAGGGTCATCAATAAATGTATACCATCATAACACAAACCAGCTCACTCATACAGAATGACCCTTTGAAATAATATAACCTGGAGAGTGCATACTTACCACTGCATTTTACTATCCAAAGCAATGCGTTATAGGATAGCTTTTTTATTGCCTGAAAGGTCTCTTTCAAAATGGATTAATTTTTGAGAGCTGCCCTCTTCCCATAAATTGCACTGAGTCGTGTGACATAGAAGTAGGGCTATTTATCCATTAACATATTTGTTTACTACGCTAAACAGGATTCATTTCACCCAGCTATGATCAATACTTGTATGTATGGAGGTTACTTTAACACAACACCAGCAGGTTTTCTGGATACTTTGTGAAATATGAGGGCAGCTGTATTGACAAATTCTCATGAAAACATCTATAATATATAAAGACTGGGATTAATGCATTATCTAATTCTAACTCATTTAACCAAACACTAGCAAACTAAAATTAAACTAGAAAATTCCTGCAGAAATTTTGAGGGGCATGCCAAAGTGTGCCCGTCGGTTTTTAAT